>NC_090649.1:80889641-81189641 GCF_040937935.1 Hyperolius riggenbachi | reverse complement strand
GGTACATGATGTGGTTTTTTTTTTATTCATTTTTCTAGGTTCAGGTGCACTTCAAGTTGACCACCACCAACACCAATAACGTTCTGTGCATCAGCCCCAGTAATACATAAAACATGCTCTACCGATTCTACTCCTGCGCACTGCCTTATCTGTAAAACGTAAGGCTGAAAAGTGACAAAAACATGAAAATCCTTTTTAATGAAATGCCATAGTTTTATTTAATGGTAAAGCTGGAAAACTTAAGTCCAGTTAAAGTGAAGAGATCATTTTTACAGGTGGCCATAGACAGTCAATAGAGGGTCGTTCAGACTTTCTGTATAAACAGCCACTTATAGTGGACCTGAACTCAGAACTTCCTCTCTGCTCTAAAAGATACACAACAGCATGATAACCCCGAGACCCCATTCACACTAGAGCGTTTTGCCGCGAAACCTATGCCTAACCCTAAGACCTTCCTCTACCAATGCATAACTCTTGGACCTCCCTTAACCGATGCCTAGCCCTAAGACCTCCCTCTACTGATGCCTAACCATAAGACCTCCATCTACCGATGCCTAACCCTAAGACCTCCCTCTACTGATGCCTAACCCTAAGACCTCCATCTACTGATGCCTAACCCTAAGTCGTCCCTCTACCGATGCCTAAGCCTAGGACCTCCCTCTACTGATGCCTAATCCTAAGACCTTCCTCTACCCTAAGATCTCCCTCTACTGATGCCTAACCCTAAGACCTTCCTCTACCAATGCCTAACCCTAAGACCTTCCTCTACCAATGCCTAACCCTAAGACCTTCCTCTAACGATGCCTAACCCTAAGACCTTCCTCTACCGATGCCTAACCCTAAGACCTCCCTCTACCGATGCCTAACCCTAAGACCTCCCTCTACCGATGCCTAACCCTAAGACCTCCCTCTACCGATGCCTAAGCCTAGGACCTCCCTCTAGTGATGCCTAATCCTAAGACCTTCCTCTACCGATGCCTAACCCTAAGACCTCCTTCTATCTATGCCTAACCCTAAGATCTCTCTCTACTGATGCCTAACCCTAAGATCTCTCTCTACTGATGCCTAACCCCAAGACCTTCCTCTACCGATGCCTAACCCTAAGACCTCCCTCTACCGATGCCTAACCCTAAGACCTTCCTCTACCGATGCCTAACCCTAAGACCTCCCTCTACCGATGCCTAACCCTAAGACCTTCCTCTACCGATGCCTAACCCAAAGACCTTCCTCTACCGATGCTTAACCCTAAGACCTCCCTCTACCGATGCCTAACCCTAAGACCTCCCTCTACCGATGCCTAAGCCTAGGACCTCCCTCTACTGATGCCTAACCCTAAGACCTCCTTCTACCAATGCCTAACCCTAAGATCTCCCTCTACTGATGCCTAACCCTAAAACCTTTATCTACCAATGCCTAACCCTAAGACCTTCCTCAACCGATGCCTAACCCTAAGACCTTCCTCTACCGATGCCTAACCCTAAGACCTCCCTCTACCGATGCCTAACCCTAGGACTTCCCTCAACCGATGCCTAGCCCTAAGACGGTGGACCTTCCTTTACGAGGCCTAACCTTAAGACCTTCCTCTACCGATGCCTAACCCTAAGACTTCCCTCTACCAATGCCTAACCCTAAGATCACCCTCTACCGATGCCTAACCCTAAGACCTCCCTCTACCGATGCCTAACCCTAAGACCTCCCACTTCTGATGCCTAACCCTAAGACCTTCCTACCTATGCCTAACACTTAACAACCCCCCCAACCTTAACTAACCCAGCCGCATGCCTAGGCACCTGTGATTCTATCAGGTGCATCTGGGCACCCAAAATTACCTTCTTTGCCGCAAATCGCACCCATTATAAAAGCCACAATTTGCATCAAAGAAAGCGAATTTCGGTGCCCAGAGGCACCCGACAGCGAGCTTCTCCTGCACCCAAATTTCCCTTTTTTGCCATAAATTACTGCTTTTATAATAGATGCATATGATGGTGTCCTTTTTTTTCGGTAAGTGCTCCTGTACCCTTTTTTCCTGATTCAGCCTTTTTGTATGTCTCAGGGACATGCTATTAGATACATTACATGCCAGGGATTCCTGTACTCCTGCCTGCCATATTTCAAATAGTTATTTTGTAATGGTAAAATATAACAGCCCCTCCAAAGCTCACTACACGTCCCACACATCTTACTGCAAACTTCAGCTGATGGTATTTGTTTAAATTGCAGTATGCAACATAATCCTCACATCGCAGCTGCGCTCTCATATAAGTCAGGGCTGGATTCACCATAAGGCACTGTAGTCACGTGTCTACAGGCTCCTGATGATGGAAAGGTGGCTCACTCCCCTCCCCTAGTGCCGCCTTTTCTCCTTCCCTATGCAGAGTCCTGATGAGAGTGTAAATGAGAGGTTACTTACCCAGCTTTCAGTATTTCACTGACAAGATCTCCCTTCAGCCAAGGACACCTCTAGCTACTTAATACTGAGGGTACTTCTGGCCACCTAATGCTAAGGGACATCTGTAGCTATGACAGGCAAGGGAAGTATGGGAGAAGTGACAGCTGGGCCAGTCAGCACACTTGTGGTGCGGTTCGGCGGGGGTTTGTAGGTTCATGGAGGGTGAAGTCTCAGGTGCCAGGACATCTGTGCCTATAGGCTCCTGTGACGTAATTCCGGGCCTGATATAAGTTGTTTGATTGTGTCACATAATACAGAGCGACCGCCGGTATAGCAAGACATTCCCTAGCCATGGAATCTGTTTACATCATATACTGCAGAGCAGACATAGGTAGGGAAAGGAAACTGTAAAGTCTTCTGCACATGTCAAATGGTTCTCGGCCAATCGGGGCTGCCTCTGGCAAGAATCTTTTTTTAAATCCCCACACAGCCATAGACTAACCTGACTTCCAGTCTGACACAGGACAATGCAGATACGCGAGTTATGGACCCGCGTCAGATTGAGCACTTCCGGCACACCTCTCCGCTATGCAGGTAATGCGAACTTCCCCATAGATTTTCAACATCCAGCAGTAGCAGTGCGGTAAATCGCCGCAACACAACTTCCCAGTGTGCAAGGCCCCTGAGGGATCAAGTGCTGATCCCTGCTAGTTGATGGTCTTCATGTGTATGAGGTTTAAAGTGAACCTTAGTGTGGGGAAAGAAGGTATGTTTTGCTTAACTGAAAATTCTTCCAGCACCTCGAAAACTTGCAGGTCCCTTGGTTTCCTCCCTGGCCTTTCCATTGTGCTCCTCTGAAAGTTTGCCGACTGGACCAATCATGGGCTACTGCGGGCCGGGAAAGTTCTGCAAATATGCTTGTGCAGAACAATTCCAGCCATGGGAGCGTGATTGAGGAGGGAGACAACTCATGGGGTGGATGGATCAATGGAGGGGACCAGGAGGAAACTGCGAGACCTGCAAGACTACGAGGGGTTGGAAGAAGCCCCAAGTAAAACGGTCCTGGTCAGCTGGCTACATTGTGGCATCAGTAGAGGCTCTATTTGCAGTTGGTGCTCACTGGCTTAATTGTTGTCTAGATGTAATTTATCTTTGGATATGCCAGTTCCATTTTCTGTAATCAGATATACTGGTAACTGTAAATCTTAAGGCCTGAACAAGGGACCAAACGACTCGAAACAAGTCGACGTAGTGACCTTTAAAGAGAATATTAAGAGAATTTAAAATTCACAATTTGAATGGGTCTATTATCATTAATTGATGAATATGTTTATTATTGAAGAATTTTTAATGTATTTTTGAATTTTTTTACCTTTTTGATAAATATTTAATAATTAGTAGACCCCAAAAAAACGGGCTCTAGGACTTTTTTCTGCCGTCGCAGCCAGTGCGCATGCGCATGCACACAACCGCCCGCCTCTCTCCCTGGTCCCGTCCAGCTGTCCATTACTGCGCACATGCGCAGTAGCAAAAAACAGGGCCACGGACAGCTGGACGCAGCGACACCGGGATTTTATTGTATAGGATTAAACTCATCTTCATTATTTGTTTCCGGATACAATATATTTTTCCTCTGGTGCACATCCTTGTACTGACATCTTTCGTTCTGCCAGGTGATCTGTGCAGAGTGTTTGTTACTGAGAGTTCTAAGCACAGTGAGGTTCACAGACAGCAAACTGTCGGGACCATGGTCATGACATCATGTAACCCGATTTAAACGTTAGCACCAGGCCCTGACTGAGGGGAATCCACCTGATGAAATTATCAAAGATTTATTTGCGACCTAACGGTGGTCACTGTCAGCTTCAATCAACCTGTAACATTTCAACAACACAACCCACCTCCCTTGCACATCACAGGTCAAAATACACAATCCCCAAGTCTTCACAGCCGGTGCACCGGTAAATTCTGCGGAATAAAAAGGTTAAGTTACATACAAATTATATAAGACATTTGAGCTACAAAGGTCTTCTTGTACAATAATCAATCATTTTACAGCATGTTTACATCACAGTACCACTGTTAGGGCGTGGGATGGGGAAGGGGATGGTCTACTGAGCAATTTCAGCTCCTAAACAGTTCTCAGTCCCTTGCAACCAAGTCCAAGCTATATTGCTCAGCAAAACCTTGGGGGAACTCGTGACAGCCCTTAAGGTGGTACTATATAGTTGCACAGTTCGTTGGTTGATCCCAAACGGATGTTCACCTTGCTCAAAGATCTCTTAGACTCTTTACCCTTGACAATCTACTACAAACCCACTTTACACTTAACATACCTGTCTGGACAGGGCCTCCCAAAACAACAATCAAAATACAATATAAATCAAATAAACAAAAAGGTTAGTAAAATAAAGTAAACAAAATAAAAGATAAAGTGACCAATGCACCCAGCTATGCCACCCAAATCACTCTTCCACAATATAACTCTTTTTTACTGCACTTTGACTTTTAGGCTGAATAAGCTCTAATTTAGAGTTGATGCAAAACTTGTACTCCAAGTAAGTTAACTCTGTATCTGGGTCAGAAGACAGTTCATTTCTTACTGTAGCAAACTTCAGTATCACAAGACGCAATGCAACTCCTCCTTTTTCACTTATCTTCTTTTAATACTGAAACGTTCTCTTTTACTCTCACGGCCTTAGTAATTTCCGGTTTCTTTAGGACTGTGTACTTAAGTAATATGCATAAATCACACTTTGGTTCATTTCCTGTATCATACTCTCAGTAACACTTCAGAACATAGCACAGAAGAGTACTTGAACTTCAACTCTTGACTTGAAACGGACTTGACAGGAACAATGTCTCTATTACAGGACTTAATGCAAGCAGGGGGCTGTATCAGTTTTGCGGGGCACTTGGAGGCTGTTAATGTCTCTTAGTGACAGCAAGGCCTTTACCCTCAATACACTTTATATAAGAGGCAGAAGATTTCTTCATTTTAGCTGGGCCGCTCTATCTTGCATCAACAGCTGTATCATCAACAGAAGGTCTCTGAATCTTTAAAGCTTTTGCACACAAACAGTCTCTAGTAATAGCACTTTGAACAGAACTGGCCTCTCCAGGTTCTGGGTTGCTATATTTCTATCTCAGCAAGCCTCCGCTGAACACTGGCTACTAACTGAACACACACTGTAACTTGAAGTTGGCTCTCAGGCCCATACTCATCTGGCTGCCAGGGTCCTTTCTGTCCGGACTAGCTCGGATGGACTCTGTGCAAGCTGCCTCTGGTCTCCGGTCACTGTCTGGCCGGGTTGCCTCTGCCTTACTTGCTCCACTGTAGTCGCTGCGTGGCCGCCGGGTCCCCTCTTAGTCTCCGGGGTGACTGCTGCGGCCTTCTCTCTGTTCGTGGCCTCCTTTCCCGCTCCTCACCGCTGCTCCTGTCTCCTAAGTTCCGCTCTGCACTCTTCGCTCTCTGGCACGCTCTGGTGTGCTCTGGCTAGTTTTAGCCAGTTCCCTCCGGCTACACCCTTCTAGCTCTGCCCCTCCGCGCCTGCGCTGTAGCTTCCGACAGGCTGCGCAGGGCTTCTGGAAAGTCCCACTGCTCTGTGTGTATTGGTCGCTTAGCAACGGTCTATGCGACCATTACAACGCCTCCTCTCCCATGCACGGTTTTGGTTCCACAGGCCAGCATCTAAGGCGAAACTTAGCCTTAGATGCTAAAGTTAACTCACACATAGAAATACATTAGCAAAACTTTTGGGACCCTTTTTTAGAGGATTACAATTACACTGTGGGAGGGGTTTAACCACAATGTCAGCCATACAGACCCCCCTGATGATCTATTCAAGGAAAAGGTCTCTTAAAAGTCATTAGTTAGGCAATAATAGAATAGCATTTAATTGCAGTGTAATGGCAGTGTGCAGTAGGAATATGTAGTGTAGTGTACATTTGGGTAGTAGGGCTATATTCTATGAGGCCAGTGGCCATAGATAGCTGTTCCTTTTCTCTTATCTGACGGCTGCAGCTTCCCATGTTCTGCCACACTGAAGAGACTCTCCTTGTCCCGTTCTGTCACTGATCTCCTCAGAGCTGTGGTGAGGAGATAAAGTGTGTGTGTCATTCCCAGAGATCACACTGACAGCTTCTTGTAAGACACGTGTCAGTAATGGGGCTAAATATGTAAACATTGCAGGAAATGAAAGTGTCCTGTCAGGCTGAATTGGGGCGAGGAGGAGATAAGATTGTGGCCTATGGATGTACGGTAGTCAGTGGCGTTTATAACAACGAAAAGATGCAATCACTTTACTGTAGTGACTCCAGACCTGATTCTTATCCCTCATTATATCTATTTGTTTCATTTTCAATACAATTGTTGACAACTGTATAGTAAAGATAACCTTCAATATATATGCAGTGCACTAACCTCAAGGCCGGTTTTACACCTGGCCTGTGTGTTTGCGGTATGATACCCCGCCCCCATCACACCACAACGCACAAAATGTCAATCATGTGACCCTGTGGCAGAGTGCGCCAACAGTGTCATATGCATAGTGCCCCCCCCACGTGGGCCCCTCGCCCTCTGACGTACTCCTTGCTGGACAGGAAGTACGTCACTGTGATTCATGGGTTTCCCCATCGTATTCCTGTTGCTCTGTGTATGCACGCCACACTGCCGCCAATATGTTTAACATTCTTGCGTCACCCTTTGGCATTTGCCACTAATGCATCGCCGTGGAAGTCTGATGGTAATGCGGCACCCTAAGTGTGCTAGGCCCCATTGCCTTGCATTGCCGTTGGGTTTCTTTCGATAACACAGGGTAACACAACACAGGTTTGCAAGGCAAGTGTGAGGGCCCGTTTCCACTAGCCACCGCGCACAGCTGCGAGACGCATGACGGCACTTCCTGGTGTATGGGTACGCAGACGAATCCCATCAGCCGTGCCATGCATGGCTATCGGATCCGCTGCCTCCTGCACGGAAAGTGATGGCTATGCCGGCCAAATCGCTAGGGCAAGCGATTCGGCCGGTGGGACCATTACTTCCTATGGCAGAGGTTCCCCGATCGATTTGCCTGCGGGGAAACTGCGGATTTGGCCCGGTTTCCGTGCTAGTGGAAACAGGCCCTTAAAGGGACCTCAATCGAACCCTGGAGATAGGAACAGAGCTTGAAATGAAAAGCTACATACTGAGAATACTGCCCTTGTTGATAATAAAGGGGCAGCAGAAATAGTACTGTCCTTGTTCTTGTAAGTAAACAGCACCGCTTTTTCAACCAATACATCTTTGAGGACCCTCGGAAGGCTTCTAAAATACTCATGTCCCCAAGTGCTTCCAAAGATGGCCATCTCTGTACACCACAGACACTCGCACATGTGCAGTATGGAGCCGCCTGTCTTCAGAAGCACTCGGGGACATGAGTACTTCCGAGGACTCCCAGAGGCAGCAAATTCGAACTGGGACAGTGCTGGAACCAGGACACCAACAGAGTACAGGATAGGCTGTATAGGAGCCAGGGCAGGGGCGTAACTAGAGGGGGGGGGCAGAGCTGTGGGGGACCCCGTCTACTAACCTTCCCTTCCTCCAATACAGGGGACTTCACTTCAGATCAGGTGTTTTTGTGGCTACACTTGTTATGGGGGTGAAGATACTGAGATATGACTCTTGTGAGGGCTGTGGGAGACCACTCCTCCTCCATTCTTACTCACATGCAGAGTAGCACAGATAGTGTAGTAATGTTTACCTGCTCCAGCACTGTGTGTCTCCTCCATGCATCACAGCCGCACACTTTCTGCTGGCATCCGCTGGCTCCCCATCACATGACCGATGTGAGTCACATGATCAGGAGTCAAGGAATGGCAGCCAAGAGTGTAATAGAAAGAGTGTAATGCATAAGAGGAGACCAGCAGCACTGGAGCAGTTAAATATTACCCACTACCCGCCGACGCATTAAAAATTCCTGTTGGAGCCTTTTAATGGCTCCAGGACATTTTAATGTGTCGCTCGCACGCTACCCTTCTGCGGCTTGTAACCGTCGGGACACCACGATTTGCTGTTGGGGAAGGGGAATGAGCTTTCCCCTACCCAATTGCAATGCCTAGAATGAATGGACATGACCCCGATCAGGGACCATGTCCATTCATAAAAGAGGAAGTAGTATAAACCATATAAAAAAAAGTAAAAAAAAAAGTGAACACTTGCTGTAAGACAAAAAAAAAAAAAAGTAAAATTACACACACCTTAAATTTACAATTAAAAATGAAAAAAAATAACAATCCCCTCCACTTCCGAAAAAATAAAATACAAGATTAAACCAGTTTTTAAAAAAAGTGTATAAATAGATGCTTTAGGGAACTCAGACTTTTTAATATGTATCTTATTAGGGTATATTCCTGTTATTTTACTACATAAGGGCTTGTAAATATGGATCGGACACACAACCCCCTCCCCCCCCCTCAGAAAAATTACACCTACATTTCCAAATAATATATTGTTGCCATACATTGTGATAGGGACATAATTTAAATGGTTTAATTACCAGGACAAGTGGGCAAATACAATTTGTGGGTTTTAATAATGGTAGCATGTTTTATTTTAAAACTATAGTGGCTGAAAACTGAGAAATAATGATTTTTTTTTCCATTTTTTTTATTATTCCCATTAAAATGCATTTAGAATAAAATAATTCTTGGCAAAATATATTGCCCAAACAAAGCTAAATTTGTAGCGCTGGGTACTGACACTCAGCCCCTCCCCCATGGAGTCACAAACAAGGCATAGATCATTTTGTTGTGATAAGTAGTAATAAAGTTATTTGCAAATAAAAGGGAGGAGCGCTGACAGGTGAAAAGTTATCTGGTCCATTAGGGTAAAAACCCCTTGGGGGTGAAGTGATTAATCTGGTCCCTGAACTATTCTGCATGCACGTTTTGGCAAGATGTGTGCGGGGAGGGGGTCAGCATATGGGCTGTTGGTACGCCCCTGCCTCTTTCCTGGCAGTCTTGTATGGACTCTGTCCAGCTACAGTTCCTCCAGTAGCATCAACTGTACTTTTTTATATCTTCTTTCAGCTCAAGCAGTACAGATTGTCAGTGTTCAGCAAATTCTGCTACGCTATCGGAGGAGCTCCCAATCAGGTGGCAGGGAGTGCATCAGCCTTCTTCCTGCAGATCTATCTCTTGGACGTAGCCCAGGTAAGTGACATCAGTGACTCCTTGTATGTTATTGTGTAATATTTAATAATGGTTCAGCTCCTCCTGTAGATGTAGTGATAACCTAGCACTCAGTGATGGAATGTGGGTCTGTTCCTATCTGCTGGACTTAAGTATTGTGGCATGTAGGAGACATTGTAGATGGGACAAGTCCCAGAAACATGCAACGGTCTCTCCTGTGCCACAGCCATAAACACATATACAAACTTTAGATTGTCCTTAGCTGAAATGCTGATTTGTAATTGTCTTATTCACAGAACAGGCTGAGCAACATGTCTGTACCGTACTCATTCCTAAACCGTCACCTGAAATAGTCTCTAACAATTGTTTCCAGCTACAAAAGTTTGTATATGGCTTTGGTCACTGAGTTATCAAGGCCAGTGTCTATACAGCTACACAGAAATGTAGCAAATGGCCAATGCAAAGTCAAAAGCTCAGTTTTATTTAGCATAAAAAAAAATTCTGATTGGTTGCACTGAAATATTCTTTTAATATTTGTGTTTTGCAAGTGATAGAGAGATCTTTTATATGGCACTGGGTGCTTGTTAGCGATGGGTATCGGCAAGGGACACTCAGCCCCTCCCCCATGGAGTCACATCTGAGAGCAGCCACAGCTATGCACAAATGTGACATGTCGCGGTTCTCTGCTGCTGGGTAATGTCACCGCGTGTTAAAGTCATATAAAACTCAGAATTTCTTCTTTGTTCTAAAAGATTATTTACAGCCTTAAACCTACTACCACAAAAAAGCTGAACAGCATTCAAACAGTTAAGCACAGCACTTTGTTCTTCAGTGGAAAGCTCCTTGCTGCAGTGGGCAGAAGTGCAGACACTGAGCTTTCTCTTTTTCTAGTATGTGTACAACTGAGAAGTGATCACTGGATAGATTTTGAATATATAAATACAGCAGCTATGCAAGAAAATGCAATGAAGGCTTTCAGAGCAGATTTTTTTATTGAATGTTATGTCAGCGTTTTATCCCAATGATACGTGTGGTGTTACAAACACTGCCATTCTGCTGCATTTTAATTGTACCTGATTGGTTTTCATGGGGGGCAGATGAGACGCTCAACTGCCCGATAAGTGCGCAGTTCACCCTCCCGTCTAACAAAAGAGGCCTTAATAAATCAACTCCTAATTGTGGAACTGGTTTTGTAATTTGTACAGTAAAGGAGCATGTACCGTCTAGTCTTATTGGTTCTCAAATCTGCAGTGAAAAATGATGGCTGGAATTTAACTGGTTACCCTAAACAACATATATCTACCTCTGCCAGATTTATAAATTGGGAGAGTGATTCACCAAAGCACCATATAGGGGGTATGTCAAGAACTGGGTTTCATATGTTTATTAAGCAGAAACCCAGCCAGGGCACTATCTGCATGGAGTTTGTATCTTCTCCCTGTGTCTGCATGGGTTTCCTCCAGGCACACTGGTTCCTCCCACATCCCAAAAACATACAGATAAGTTAATTGGCTTCCCCCTAAATTGGCCTAGGTTATGATACATGCACTACACAATACATACATAGACCTATGACTATGGTAGGAATTAGATTGTGAGCCCCTCTGAGGGACAATTAGTGACAAGGCAATATACTCCGTGCAGCGCTGCAGAAGATGTCAGCACCATATAAATACTAAATAAAATAATAATGCGTCTGTTGCTATGTAGGGAAGAGGAGTGAGAAGGCACATGACCAAGTGACTTCGGGCGGGTGGTTTGAGTGAAAAAATACTCGTTTGGGCATCGGACATAGTTGGGGAGCACCCATATACACAGTAGATTCTCTCAGAGCTGGAACATCCAAAAGGCACCTTTGGCAGGTGCCTAGGTCCTCCTAGGCTTCCAGGGGCCTGGCTGGCAGCTTTTCTTCTTTTTACATTCCCCATCATAGCGTAACAAAGAAGCCAGGTGGCCAGCAGGGGCACCTAAATAGGAACTCCAGTGAAAATAATGTAATAAAAAAGTGTTTCATTTTTACAATAATTATGTATAAATGATTTAGTCAGTGTTTGCCCATTGTAAAATCTTTTCTCTCCCTTATTTACATTCTGGCATTTATCACATTGGGCACATTTTTACTGCTGGCAGGTGATGTCAGTGGGAGGAGATGCTGCTTGCTTTTTGGCAGTTGGAAACAGCTGTAAACAGCTATTTCCCACAATGCAGTGAGGTTCACAGACAGGAAACTGTCAGGACCATGGTCCTGACATCACACTGTGGGAGGGGTTTCACCACAATATCAGCCATACAGACCCCCCCTGATGATCCGTTTGAGAAAAGGAAAAGATTTCTCATGGGAAAGGGGGTATCAGCTACTGATTGGGATGAAGGAGGGAGCAGGCTGGTGTTGTACTTTGTACTGGTTGAACTCGATGGGCGTATGTCTTTTTTCAACCAAAATAACTATGTAACTATGTAAAATAACTATGAAGTTTAATTCTTGGTTACGGTTCCTCTTTACATTTTCTATCTTGCCTAGGTTCCCACGTCATGCTAATCCTTCTCTTTCCTTATTTGAGCTAAATCCAGCATATGTACGTAGCTTCAGTCCAATGTATCCAGAACTTCCTCTCACAACCACAGAGGAGCCCAGGTATATTTGGCATGTGGATTTACCGCATAGGATGAACGCAGGATAAGCATCGAAGTCAAGTAGCGCCTAGCCTGAGGGAATTTCAGAGTGTTCCTGATCGCAGTGTTCCGTGTAATACTGCTGGCTGGTTTGCTCACCTGTGCGTCAGTGCTGTAGGTCTGTTGGTAGTTCTCTTATGGCACGGTGTGTTACTTTGCTAAATAACCTGACTCAAATAGCTGCAACAAAGGTGTGAAAGCGTTTTTATGATGTGTAAACAGCCCTAGTGTACAAGTAAAGTGCAGGCAGCAGACCGGCAATAGATGCTTGAAACCCTCTGATATGTTCTGAATTTATGTACAGCTCTGTGGCACAATTTTACTACAAGTAGAAGAAATTTTGTTATGTGCAGCTTATTGACTTACATCCAGGGCTATAAACTCCCTGGGAGGTCATTCCAACCTCAGCGATGACTACGTAGGTTTCCTTGTATGCACAAGTCTTCACACTACAGCAGGGGTCAGGAACCTTATTGGTTGAGAGAGCCATAAACGCCCCATATTTTAAAATGTAATTCCGTGAGAGCCATACAATATGTTTCAAACTGGGACGGTAGGGCTCATGTCCCTGTTGCCATGGTGATGTGTATACATTTGATCCGCCGGGCAGCAGCAGTGTCAGACACGTCTACAGCTTCTCTTGGGTTTCAGCAATTTCTCAGAGAGCCAGACAGGAGAAATACCGACTAACAGCTTGTACAATTAGCTAGCTGACTTGGGGGTTGATTCACTTTTTACGATGAGATCCCCGCACTTTGGACCAATGGGCTGTCTGTCAAGTGACAGGCAGCCTATTGGGCCTATCAGAGTGCAGTGATCTCGTCCTAAAATATCACTAGACCTGAGAAGGTGGGACAATTGGAGCGGCCGTTCGTTTTTGGGGGAGCGCAAGTAAGTTAGTGGTGCACGTTACAGCAGTAGAATGCCTACTTTGAAAATGTTACTTGCACTGCCACACTAAGCTGTGCTGCTTGAGCAATGCAGCTTAGTGAATCAACCCCTACTGATTTGTATGTGAGCCAGATGTAGCCATCAAAAGAGCCACATCTGGCTGCGGAGCCATAGGTTCCCTACCCCTGCTCTCAGAGCCGGGACAAGGTCCTCCAGCACCCAAGGCTGAGACACCAAAGTGCGCCCCTCCATCCCTGCCACCCCAGCCATCACACACTGATTGCTATTAGACTAAGAGGCGCCACAGGGCCCACAACCTCCCCAACACCTTAATATCTAGTTATCTGGCTTGCAGTCACTGCCATGTATCCCCTTTTCTTATTTCTTTCTGCTTCAAACACAATTAGGAATGACAGCTGAATGAATTCTGCGCCCCCTCCTACACTGCGCCCTGAGGCTGGAGCCTCTCCAGCCTATGCCTCGGCCCGGCCCTGCCTGCTCTATAGGTATAGAGGACACAGTACCACTCATGCTCGGCAAAAAAAAGCTGCTTCCCCGCCGGCTGGAACCCAGTGAACAATGCTACAGTGCATCCCTGCATGGCACCGCTCTTCAACATGCTCTTGTCGAGGAGGTTTTGAGGTTTCCATCGTTATAACAGCATGGTGGAGTGGGGGGGGGGGGGGGGGGGAAAGCCTCTGGGTTATCCAGAGACTTCCCTACCCATTTAGGGATCTTTTTCCCTACAGGTACACTTCAAATTAATTTGGTTCATTCATTAGACAGCTGCAGTGGGTGGGAACAACAAGGACCATATGACCATCCTGCCACCCCAGCATGATATCAGTAGCAGTGTAAACAGCATCAGGACAGTTGTAGCAGTATGGACCTTGTGAAGACATGAACACACTGGTAACAAGCAGTATAACTGACAGGATGAAGCTTGCAGACACATGGCCACAAACATAGAATGCTGTGCACTCTGACAGGATGGAACAAGCTGCATATTCCAAGCAGTATGGAACTTCTGGAGACATGGTCACACTTCTGGAGACATGACCATAATAATAACAAGCTGCATATTCCACGCAGTATGGAAATTCTGGAGACATGGTCACACTTCTGGAGACATGACCACACTTGTAACAAGCTGCATATTCCAAGCAGTATGGAACTTCTGGAGACAAGGTCACACTTCTGGAGACATGGCCATAATAATAACAAGCTGCATATTCCACGCAGTATGGAAATTCTGGAGACATGGTCACACTTCTGGAGACATGACCATAATAATAACAAGCTGCATATTCCACGCAGTATGGAAATTCTGGAGACATGGTCACACTTCTGGATACATGACCATAATAATAACAAGCTGCATATTCCAAGCAGTATGGAACATCTGGAGACATGGTCACACTTCTGGAAACATGGTCACACTTCTGGAGACATGGCCATAATAATAACAAGCTGCATATTCCAAGCAGTATGGAACATCTGGAGACATGGTCACACTTCTGGAAACATGGTCACACTTCTGGAGACATGGCCATAATAATAACAAGCTGCATATTCCAAGCAGTATGGAACTTCTGGAGACAAGGTCACACTTCTGGAGACATGGCCATAATGATAACAAGCTGCATATTCCAAGCAGTATGGAACTTCTGGAGACATGGTCACACTTCTGGATACATGGCCATAATAATAACAAGCTGCATATTCCAAGCAGTATGGAACTTCTGGAGACATGGTCACACTTCTGGATACATGGCCATAATAACAAGCTGCATATTCCAAGCAGTATGGAACTTCTGGAGACATGGTCACACTTCTGGAGACATGACCACACTTGTAACAAGCTGCATACTCAATGGATCTTCTGGAGACCTGGTCAGTCTAATAGAAAGCAGTGCGCTCTGGCACCATGACAGATCAGAGCAAATACTGCCGTTATATCATAGCATGATGTACAGAATTACCTGCCCAGCAGCATGTGACTTCTGGCGTCTGTAGGAAATAGTTCTTCAGGATTTATAGCATCTGTGGCAGCCCATCTGGGTAAGTACAGGTGGCCCCGGCCGGGGACATATATTGCATCTTATGCTGGGAATACACGATGCCTTTCTGCCGCTCATTTCTCCCTTCAATCGTTTTTGCCGCTCGATTCTCCACTTGAATATTCCGCTCATTTTTCTTATCTCTTTCCATTTACTTCTATCAGAAATCGAGTGGCAAAAATGATCGCACGTGAGATCGGACATGTCGGAAATGATCTATCGAACCCATCTATCTGCTGCAGAAACCCATTGTGTATTCCCAGCATAAGACTTGTACTGTTTTTGCTTGACCAGAGACTGTAAGCATTGACCAGTGACAATCTCATGTATATAGGAGTCTTTGTAGAAAAGTCAGGGGATGAGGGGAACATCTTCATTTGCATCGTTAAGCTCATTCTCTTGTCAGAGAAGTTCTGTGAATACGGTATACAAACTCACACAATCTTCTCACAATGAATGCTGGGACTTGATGTTTCCCTCCACCGGGATGAGTGCCGTTTTCCCATAGTCATTATTATTATTGTCGTGCGGACATAAAACAGTTAGAGTGTGCAAAACACAATCCTTGATAGTAGCCAATCAGATTTCAGTTTACTTAGTTAATGAGTCAGTGTCACAGGAGAAATAGGAAGATCGAAATCGCTGATTCTGTTCCTCTGTCTATAAATTAAACTGACAAGTGAGCAGAATATGGAGGGATAACTTTTTGACTTTCTATTAAAGTGGACCTGAACTTTTACACAGGACAGAAGGAAAATATAGACAAATGCACCCTGTATGTATTTAGTGAGTTTAGCCTGTCTAATTCCCCCTCACCTGTGACTAATCACAAGTGGTAATTTGACCTCATGGCAGAGCTGCTAATTTGTAAACACGGGATGATAACGCTATGTGTGCTTCCATGAAAGCAGGAAGTAGACAAACTGCAGATTTACTGCAGGATGCGTATCAGCTATAACAGAGAAATGTTTAGGTTCTTATGCTGTTACTTATCTTTTAGAGCAAGAGAGGAAGTTCGGAGTTCAGGTCCGCTTTAAAGAAATGTGACTTGCCAGCTGGTAATATCTTCTGAAGTACTGATGGGGAATAATGTATGAAAATCCGGTGTTCTGACTCCACCTCTGCATGATTTTCAAACTTTAAAATCTCTGAGGCCAAAACAAACTAGCACGGCAGTCATACTGGCATACTGTAAATTCAGAAAAGGAGGGCAACCTTCAAAGCACACCTACACTGAGAGGGATATGGCGACTGACATACTGCATGCATTTCCTTTTACACAATGCAGATTGCCTGGCTGTCCTGGTGATCCTCTGCTTTTGATACTTCTAGCCATAGACCCCGAACAAGTGTGCAGATCAGGTGCTCTGACTGGATCAGATGCATGCTTGTTCCAGGTGTGTGACTCAGGCACTACTGCAGCCAAAGAGATCAGCAGGGCTGGGCAGGCTACTGGTATTGTTTAAAAGGAACTAAATATGGCAGCCTCCATATCCATCTCACTTCAGGTGTCCTTTAATTCCTTGAATTACTCAGCTGGGACAAGTATGCAGCTCCATTGCTCTGACTTTCCTGACTTGCATGCTTGTTCCAGGTAAAGTGTAGAGAGGCTGAGGCGCTACACCTGCTATTGCCGAAATTCTGTTTTGTCGCCACGTTTATCGCCCGATGAAGCGGGCTGGGCCTGCGAAACGCGTTGCACTTTTTTGGGGTACTATTTAATAAATGTGATTGCTACTATTCAGACAGTCTTTCGTGTCTGCTTTATGGAGGTAAGTCCACCACTTCCTCCCAGCAAATTTTAAAGTTTTTATCTGCTTTTATCCTGCTGGCGCCTCTGTTCTCCTACTGCTGCTTGTTCCAGGTAGGTGATTAAGAAGGTCTTATAGCGAGAGGCCCAGTATTACTGCCAGGAAGCTAGCATTTTCAGCTGGGGATCAGCACTAGTTGCCTCCATGATTTCACTGTGGCAGGTCACCACTATACTGTAGGAGGACAATAGACAGTTTGTTACAGTAGCCATCTCCCTGTGTTCTTATTCCACCAGATCTCACCGTTTGAAGCCTCTTTGGTGCTGAGCATTGGGAAAACCTGGGGTGGAATCACAGATCCTATTGTGGGATTCTTCATCAACAAAAGCAAATGGACAAGAATAGGCCGTCTGATGCCATGGTGAGAAAATTCCGGCTCTACTGTTTGGGGAACAGTTAAAGGGAATCTAAAGTTAAAATAAACGTATGATATAATGATTTGTACGTGTAGTACAGCTAAGAAATAAAACATTTAAGCAGAGACATAAGTCTAAGGCCGCTTGCACACTACATGCATTTCCGATTCTGCTTTTTAATCAGTTTTTACCTCCGATTCCGATTTTTAATCTTTACTGCATGCTGCGTTTTTTTATCCGTTTTTCTGTTGAATGTATTCAGGGAAAATCGGAATCTGAATCAGAATCAGAAAACGGATTTGCAGTGTGCAGGGAGCCTTATATTGTTTCCAGTACAGGAAGATTTAAGAAACTCCAGTTATCTATGCAAAAGAGCTTATCTGAGCTCCACAACTTTCAAAGTCACAGAGAGCTCTGTCTTCTGAAGCTTATTATCTCAAGTGTCTGTCACTGTATTTTTTTTCCCTGCAAAATAAAGTTCAAACGTTCGCCTGCTCTGTGAAATCATTTAGAATGCAGAGTGTAGTGAGTAAACTGCAAATATTAGAGAATGATGCAATGTTATAAAAAAAAACCTATATAACTGAAAATAAAAATGTGATTATTTTCTTTGTTATTATGTTCTATTAATTATCTGTACTACATATACAATTCATTATATCATAAATTTTTTTTCGCTTCTGTGTCACTTTAATAGGTCTGTTTTATATCTGCCTGCCTGAGGGTATAGGTAGTGGGGTTGATGGGAACAGCCAAATTATGATTTAGTCAATATTCGGTGTTCCGCAGGCAACCACCAAATTTCATGTTCGATTTTCATGTTCCGAAGGCATTTTCTATGGAAGCCAACTATGTGGGGCTCTGCACCCTGAGCTATACCAGCCTGCATGGTCTATGGTATGGGGGGAGCTCTGGAGGAGAGGGGTAGTCAAGCTTCCCCCACTCCCCCAGAGCCCTTTTTCAATCATGGACAAGGGGCTCTTCCCCAACTCTGCTACCCAGGAGGAGGTGGGGCTGTCGATGTACTGGGGGGGGGGGGGGTCATGGTGGCATCTGGGGTCCCCTTTAACAATTGGACTCTCAGCCCTTTCACCAAGTGAAATAAGTATAGGGTGACACATGGATTGGGTGATGGGAGGACTTTGCCATTACCCGCAGAAGTTGGCGCTATTGACTTCAATGGAAAACCAGAACATGGTACTCGGAAAAGAGCAATTTCCCTTCATGTTTGTACTCGGAACTGCTGAATTCCAATGCAAAAATTGGAACTCTAAACTGTTCCTATTCTGAGAGCTCAACCTCAGATAGAGGCTGTAGTGTCATTATAAAAATGCCATAATACTGATCATACTGATATGTGCCACATGAGTGTTTTTGCATTTTAGCATTATTATTAAAAAGTATCATTCCATGTCAATCTGCAGACAGCTAAGAATTTTCAAGACCAACCCCAAGCTTAAATTGCAAATTTCCTGAGAACTAGTCTGCATGCTTCCTCTCGTCTCGTGCAGAGCCTTCCAGCTCCTCTCCCGGTGCCCTCATTCCCCTGCAGGCTCCCCCATTAGCAGTCTCCAACCGATGGGTCGGAGATTGCATTCTGCTGCTGCCTGAGGCTTCGAAAGTCTTCGGGAGCTCGAGTGCTCACAAAGACAGGCTGCACCGTACTGCACATGCGTGAGAGATCGTGCTCACGCATGCGCAGTACAGAGCCGCCCGCTTCAAAAGTCTCCTGCGGCAGGAGATTTGAACGGAGGAGCCTGTGGGGGAATGAGGGGACTGTGAGTGGACCGGGAATGCTCATTAGGACCCAGAGCCTTCCCTTTACTTAGGTAAGTATCTGTTTCTTTTATTTATACTTTAGATTCACTTTAAGAATAATATTCTAAAGCGTAAAATTGCACCGAATTTTGGGGCTTCATCGTCTAGTAGATAATATCATTAAAAGATTGGGATAATGCATAGAAATTTCCGTACAGGAGGCTGAAGGTCAATATTGGGTAGTCAGGATCTTTGGGCCATTAGGCTGCACTGGATTAAAAACATACACAATTCTGAACTGTAGTCAAAATCAATTTGGTTTAGGAACACTCTACCAGGCAAAGGCAAAACCATGTACTGTATTTACATGAATCACAAACACCATCACCATCTCTAGGCCCAAGCTCATTTAAGGTAAACCTTCAGTTGGAAGATTCTTACCTATCTATGGCTTCTTCTAGCCCCCTGCAGTCCTTTGGCTCTCTCTGTGTCTGTCCAGTCCCCTCCGCTGTGAAGTCCGCAATCCAGCTGGGTTGCAGATCACTACACATGTGTGGTTCCTGCCGTGCATACTACCCGACTGCAATCCCTTTGCCGGGTGTTCAGCGCAAGCACAGTTGCAGTCTGAATGAACTGCGCAGGTGGAGCGTGCGACCAGGACCAGGAATCATGGACGTTACAGGGCTGGCAGCTGCCCAACCAAGGGGACCGGGAGGACAGTGAGGGAGCAGACAGACTACAGGGGCTGGGATAAATAATTAAAAATACTTTTATCAATTCGTCTCAGGTACACTTTAAGGTTTTTTGGTAACTGTGGACGCCCTGTCGAAAGGCTAAAGAGGAGGAAGATCCTCTATAACAGAGTTCCCCAACCCTGTCCTCAAGGCTGACACCAACAGTACATGTTTTGCAGAAAACCACTAACATGCACAGGTGGGGTAATCAGTGTCTCAGCAGAGCTGATTAACTCCCTCTGTGGATTTCCACAAAACGTGTACTGTTGGTGGGCCTTGAGGACAGGGTGGTTGGGGATCACTGCTTATCAGCACGCAATTCAAAAGAAATCATCTCTGATGCTATGTCCTCCCTTTGCTGAGACATTAACTCTTTGTGGCCAGTATTGCAGCTACAGGCCAGTGTTCTAATGATAAGAATGTGCTTAGCTGCAGTGCTGGTTACAAAGTGTAAATCTCTGAGCAGCATAGGGAAGATTTGGAGAGTGAGAACTATTTGTTAGCTGGGGTTTGTTAGCTGGGAGCACTCTGCTGCCAGTTCCATGCTTTATAAAAGGATTTCTCAGTAGGCTGACTTTTTCAAAGGTAATTTATTTGCAACGGCTGCAGTAAATATGAGAATTGTGTGTTAACGTTAAACTAAATGATAGCAAAAGAATGTATACTTACCTGTGGCTTCTTCCAGCCCCCTGTAGTCTGTCAGCTCCCTCCTCGTCTGTCTGGTCCCTCTGTTCTGCTGCCCCAGGTTAGTATAAATCCTTTTGCTATCATTGTCTCAGGTACCATTTACAGTGGACCTGAACTCAGGAAGGAAAACATAAATGCAGCCTGTCTAATTCCCCCTCGTCTGTGACTAATCATCAGTGTAATTTGATCTCTCAGCTCTGACAGCTGGCTGCCATGGCAGAGCAGTTAATTTGTAAACACAGGGTGTTAACAATATGTTTGCTTCCATGAAAGCAGGAAGTAGACACACTGCAGAATAATTGCAGGGTTTGTATCAGCTGTAACAGAAAATTTTTTCTTTAAAGGTTATTATGTTGTTCCAGAGAGGAAGTTCTGAGTTCAGGTCCGCTTTAATAGCATAGCCCCTTACTCATCTATTCTAAAGCTGGGTACACGGTACAATTTTCCATCCAATCGACGGATCTATTAGATAATTTCCGACTGGTCCAATCGATTTTGCGATTGATTTTGGGTACTTATCAATGCTAAATCGTTCGGGAACAATTTGGACGTCTACACAATTTCTTATCAGATCACAATAAGTCGATCTGATGGAAAATTGTACCGTGTGTATGAGGCATTATAATGAAAAACTTGTCAAGGTGAACTAGGACTTCACCAAGTAATGCGATCTGGCTGGTTGCTTTGGACAGGGCCGGCGCTACCATTAAGGCAGAGGAGGCAGCTGCCCCAGAGCTTGTAGGGGCCCCCAGTGGCTACAAGAGGAAAAAAACATTTTTCAAATCGGCCTTATAGTTTTTGAGAAAATCGATTTTAAAGTTTCAAAGGAAAAAAAAACACATTTAAAAACCTGCCGACTTTAATGGTTAATAGCAAATCCACCTTAAATGCTAGAAACCCTAAATTTGCAGGATATGTTAAGGAGATCATTAGGAATAGGAGGAAAAAACAATTTTTCAAAAAGACCTTATAGTTTTTGAGAAAATCGATTTTAAAGTTTAGAAGGAAAAAAGTATAGTTTTAAATGCGGTAAATGTCACTTTTAGTAGCAACCCTAACGGTAGTGTAATTTTACATGTATAAAAAGAAAGAGCAATACATTTCCTGACGGGGTTTCCAGGGGGTCCATACGCAGCCGCAATGCTTTGGCCAGGGATCGCTATACAGTCGCAATATGGCTGTATGAAGATCCCTGGCATTTTTTCCTATTTCCCCAAATTTTTTTTATGTTTAGAGTGTGGGAATTTTTTTTTTTATTTTTATTATGTGGGGTCCCCCCTCCTGAAACTTTTTAACCCCTTGTCCCCCATGCAGGCTGGGATAGCCAGAATGTGGAGCTCTGACCGATTGGGACTTCACACCCTGACTATACCAGCTCCAAAAAAGGTCCCCTAATGCCGATTTTTGTTCCGGGGTATATGTTGGGGGGGCCCCCCAGGTTTATTTTGCCCTGGGGCCCCATTGTTGCTTAAACCGGCCCTGGCTTTGGATTAGATCGGTTTGCACAACATCTCAGCAGCAGTACCTCAGTGAATAGGCCAGCTTGTCTTGTGTAATATTCTTCCTGTCAGGGCAGAAAGGTGACACAGCACAGCTCAGGCAGACACTGCTAGAATGGGCTGTTTTCATTGTCGCTGCACATTCAGGCCGTGTAAACAGCCGGCTCCCAGCGCTGCCCATTATCCCACAAAGCGTCATAGAACCTCACTCACAGGTTCCTCATTGTTCCGCCGAACTGTTGACCTGCATTGTTCCTTTGTTCTTGGCAGAGATTTCTTTTTTTTCAGTTCATCCTTTTGCAAAATAATCAGCTTCTGCAATTCGACAAATGATCATATCGCAGTTACTGATATGAATGATACCCCCAAACAAACCTTAAAAAGGGGATTCTTCTTTCAAGGGAAACCTGAGACGATGAAAAAAATAAAATATACATACCTGGGGCTTCCTCCAGCCCCCTTCAGGCTGATCGGCCTCTCGCTGTAATTCCTCCAGTCAGGGGGTACTGCGCAATACTACTGTGCAGAACGCTTGCGGACACGGGAGTGCGATGGGGAAGCGCGCGCTGGGACTGCACCTGCACCGACTGGCGGATTTACTGGGCCACCTAGCGGAGGATCCAGGCAGCCTGGGAGGATGGCGAGGGACTGATTAGTCTGAAGGGGGCCGGAGGAAGCACCAAGAACCTATAATTTTTTTTTCATTGTCTCATTGTTGGGGGTGGAATGGTCCAGAGAGGGTTACCCCCAATTTTCTTACAGGCCACCATTCCATTGTATTTATTCTCTGGCCATGCTCCAGTCCATAGACAAGCTTAAATGGACTACTCATGCGTGGGAGGATGACACTGTTCAACTGGACATGTGCAGACCTTATCTGCACATGCTCAGTCCAAACATGGTTGGCCACAGCTGGAAGCACTGGAATGGTGGCATTAAGGAGGATCCGGAAAGCCACTGGACTATCCAGAGGCTTCTCACTGCTGAGGGAGGTAAACATCTACCTCACCACCCCATGTCTACGGGCTTACATCTGAAAATGGCGCCTGAGAATAATGGTGCACGGTGTTGCCGCTAATCTGTTTGCCGCTTATCGCTATTTAACGTTAAAGCATTATTGTTATTTAGCGTTAACATACAGAACCCTCTCTGTACCTACCCCTAACCCATAAACCCCCCCTGGTGGTGCCTAACCCTAACCAACCCCCTAGTGGTGCCTAACCCTAACCCCTACTGGTGGTGCCTAACCCTAACCACCCCCCTGGTGGTGCCTAACCCTAACCACACCCATGGTGGTGCCTAACCCTAACCACCTCCCTGGTGGTGCCTAACCCTAACCACCCCCCCCCTGGTGGTGCCTTACCCTAACCACCTCCCTGGTGGTGCCTAACCCTAACCACCCCCCTGGTGGTGCCTAACCCTAACCACCCATCTCAGTGGTGCCTAACCCTAACCAACCCCCTGGTGGTGCCTAACCCTAACCAACCCCCTGGTGGTGCCTAACCCTAACCCCCCCTGGTGGTGCCTAACCCTAACCACCCCTATGGTGGTGCCTAACCCTAACCACACCCCTGGTGGTGCCTAACCCTAACCACCTCCCTAGAGGTGCCTAACCCTAACCACACCCCCTGGTGGTGTCTAACCCTAACCACCTCCCTAGTGGTGCCTAACCCTAACCACCCCCCTGGTGGTGCCTAACCCTAACCACCCATCTTGGTGGTGCCTAACCCTAACCACCCCCCTGGTGGTGCCTAACCCTAACCACCCCCCTGGTGGTGTATATTGTACTGTAACTATACCTAACCCTACTCTCACACAGAACCCTCCCTTTACCTATCCCTAACCCTAACCACCCCCCTGGTGGTGCCTAACCCTAAGACCCCCCCTGGTGGTGCCTAACCCTAAGACCCCCCTGGTGGTGCCTAACCCTAAGACCCCCCCTGGTGGTGTCTAACCCTAACCACCCCCCTGATGGTGCCTAACCCTAAGACCCCCTTCCCAGTGGTGCCTAACCCTAACCTTGACAGTGTTACATTAAATCCATTCACCGTTTTGCAGTTAACCTTTTCGGGACCATGTGCATGAGATCCTACGCCGCACTTGTGGCTGTTCTAGCCTGATGCGGCGTAGGATCTACGCCGGCCCGAAATTTCCGCTCCCGACGCGATCGTGCGCACCCGGAGGGGGAGATCAAGCTGTCATATGACAGCCGACATCTCCCCCGAGTGATCAGCAGCCATCGCGTATGGCTGCTGATCACACGATCACTACGATCGCCGTCGGATCGTAGTGATCTGTTTGACAGCTGCGGCGGCAGGGGGGGAAAGAAGAGGATCCACTCACCTCCCTGCCGTTCCAGCGACGATCGGCGCCCCCCTCCGCTCTGGCCGGCATCTCCGCTTCATCTGACGTCAGCGCCGGGTCCCGGCTTGATGACGTCATCAAGCCGCGACCCGGAACTGCTCGTCAGATGAAGCGGAGATGCCGGCCGGAGAAGAGGGTCCCGTGCGGCTCATCGCTGGAGCCTGGAAGGTAAGTGAAGGCTGCTGGCAGAAGGGGGGCCCAGGCCACCAAGGGGGGACACAATGCCCGGCAGCCACACACGGGATCCGGCCGCCTGACCCCCCCAAACGCGCGCACCCCCTTCCCGCCAAAAATGCCTGGTCCTTAAGGGGGGGTAGGTGGCCGGTCCCGAAAAGGTTAAATAACGTCTGCAGTTTGGCTTATGTAGGGGGCTATTGATAAATAACGTTAGTGTGTGCCACTATTGATAAATAACGTTAGTGTGTGCCGTTTTTCTTCTTTTTTTCCCTGTGTCGCCATTAATTTGCAGTGCTAACGATAAGTAGCGATAAGCGTATCTTTTTAATGTGGCGCCATTTTTATGCATAGGCGCTGTGCGCCATTATTCACTGATCCGGTCTACGGATTCCACCCTCACACTGCAATGTGCACGTAGCATTACAATATAATTGCCTCTGACACAGGAGAACTTGTTCAGTAAGCCTGCACCTATTTAGTTGGGCTAGACTCTAACAGTGCTATTGCCTACTGACTGGGCGGCACTGTGCCCTAGTGGCTACAGCTCAAAACGCTTTGAGTCCACCAGGAGAAAAGCACGATATAAATGTTATTTGTCTTGTCTTGTCAGGTTAGAAATGGGATTGTATTGCCAACTCAATGCCAACTCAGTGCCCCACTGAGAACGTAGCCTTAGACTCATTGAGGACGTCATTTTTCTCCATTCAGGTAGAGCTTCCTAGCTGAAGACTTGATCCAGAGCACATGGTGGGGGTAGTCTCTCTTTAGACGTTCTATTGTCGGAATTGAGGTGGTTGAAGTGAAATTTCTCCCCACCTTTATTTACCCAGCTGTATGTCCACGTACTCCACAGAATATTTCCTCTTATAAAGCCCCCAGATATCTGCCGACTGTGAGATATTGACATTGTATACTAAACTTTAGGTATATGGCAAAATACACAGCCGAATACAGTATACAGGGCCGGTTTAAGCAACAATGGGGCCCCAGGGCAAAATAAACCTGGGGGGACCCCCCCAACATATACCCCGGAACAAAAATCGGCATTAGGGGACCTTTTTTGCAGCTGGTATAGTCAGGGTGTGAAGTCCCAATCGGTCAGAGCTCCACATTCTGGCTATCCCAGCCTGCATGGGGGACAAGGGGTTAAAAAGTTTCAGGAGGGGGGACCCCACATAATTTTTTTTAAAAAAAAATTCCCAAACTCTAAACATAAAAAAAAAATTGGGAAAATAGGAAAAAATGCCAGGGATCTTCATACAGCCATATTGCGGCTGTATAGCGATCCCTGGCCAAAGCGCTGCGGCTGCATATAGACCCCCCTGGAAACCCTGTCAGGAAATTTATTGCGCTTTCATTTGATGCATGTAAAATTACACTACCGTTAGGTTTGCTACTAAAAGTGACATTTACAGCATTTAAAACTATACTTTTTTCCTTCTAAACTTTAAAATCGATTTTCTCAAAAACTATAAAGTCTTTTTGAAAAATTGTTTTTTCCTCTTATTCCTAATGATCTCCTTAACATATCCTGCAAACTTCGGGTTTCTAGCATTTAAGGTGGATTTGCTATTAACCATTAAAGCCGGCAGGTTTTTAAATGTGTTTTTTTTTTCCTTTGAAACTTTAAAATCGATTTTCTCAAAAACTATAAGGCCGATTTGAATTTTTTTTCCCTCTTGTAGCCACTGGGGGCCCCTACAAGCTCTGGGGCCCTGGGGCAGCTGCCTCCTTTGCTTTAATGGTAGCGCCGGCCCTGACAGTATATGCCTGATTTCCTGTCTTTTAGCCGTTCTCTTGTTCACTGGGCCTTTATGCTTTTCAGTGGAGTTCCAGAGGTGAATCACAAATAGCACAATAGTTTCCCAATGCAGGGAAATGCTGAGAGGAGCTTCCTCCTAATAAGCTTGTGTTGTGTGTTGCAGGATGCTCGGGAGCATGCCATTTCTGGTTGTCTCCTATTTCTTCTTGTGGTACATTCCAGACTTTGTGACTGGGAGAGTCCTGTGGTATCTGATGTTCTTCTGTTCATTCCAAGCCCTCAGCACGGTGAGTCATTCGGGGGTAAACATTTATCCAGGCAGAATGCCTATTCCTCCTTCTAACATATATAACAATCACGGAGATTCTTTTGGCAGATGGAACCTGGGAGCATCATCAGATCTTTGATCTCGTTCACACCAGAGACAGGTCCATTCAGGTTTATTGCACAGGGCCTTAATTACTGAAGTTCTTTGGGCTGTCATAAATAAACTTTTAAGACTGTCTTGAAATTCTCATTATAATTAGGTGGCGTTCATTTACAATCCTCATTTGAGTCCTATCAGGCTGTGCTGAGGGTTGCTGAAAGTTAATGATTGCTGTCACATGTAGCGCACCCACAGCTCATATCTTTCAAAATCCCAGCTGAACCCACAACCTCCTTGAGACCATGGATGCAGTGCTGGAACCCTCTGAAAGTGTTCCCATCCATGAACGAGCAGGTGTAGGACACCTGTTCAGTAGCACAGAGTGGCTAGGGCTAGGTGGAAATCGCTTGGACATAAGTTCTGGCAAGCTCATGATAAAGCTTGAGTTTTATTATGAACTTGCCAGAACTTATGTCAGTTCTCCATTGTATATACTTTGTTTGCTATTATTCACTGCACTTTATATCCTAATACTTTGTAACTCTGGCAACTTGCAACCAGCACTTTTACACTTAGTACTTCACTAGGGTCTCCCCTGATGAAGCCTCTCTGGGGTGAAACATGTAGGGAACTTTTGTGGTGTTTTTAGTCACTGATCATTTAGTGCAATTTCAGGTGTGTTCAGATGGACTTTGGACGTACTCATGCATACCCACGGCCACAGACCAGATGAACATAACCTGGATAGTGGACTGGTTAAACGACGGGACGGCGGTTGTACTGCGTGTGTAGGCACTTCTAAGTACTTACTTTCCAACTCAACCAGCTTTCAGGGTTAGTGTAATAGGTTTCCAGTGTCCTACAGGCACCATCGTACAGACTGGTATTAAAGAGGAATACTACAGAGACTCGTTGACCTCAACAACATGATGGCTTAATTTATCATATTACTGCTTCAGCTGCACTTTAAAAGGTTTAATTTTAAAAACCGTTATTGTTTTTTTAACTTTCACCTTTCAAAGAGGGCAACATTCTATTTCTTTTTTTAGCATACCAGTTATTTTGTTGAATGTCCACCTAATGGTAGTTGTGATAATGTTGGGGATCACCATGATATAGACATTATTGTGATATGCAGGCATTCTAATGATATGGAGACAGGGAGAGGGAAGTAGGTCCTATCATCCATATGCAGGCATTCTAATGATATGGAGACAGGGAGAGGGAAGTAGGTCCTATCATCCTTTACCCATGCACCTCCCTCTATTCTACCTGTAGAGCTGTGAATGTATGGTTCACATGAAACAAAGGAGTTGTGTGTTGGTCACTAAAATGGGAAAGGTGCCAATAATTTCTTTCTACATGGGCATGTTTTCTGGTGTTCGTTCTGTGTGTGTTTTGCATGTGCTGGTGGGAAAAAGTGGTACAATGGTTGAGAGACAGGAGAGGATAGGGTGGAGAGACTGGAGAGAGTGGGTCGAGAGACGGGATAGGGTGGGGCAGAGAGACATGAGAGGGTGGGTGGAGAGACAGGAAAGGGTGGGGCAGAGAGACATGAGAGGGAGGGGTGGAGCGAGTGGGTGGAGAGACACGAGAGGGTGGGGTGGAGAAGCAGGAGAGGGTGGGGTAGAGAGACAGGAGAGGTGGTGTGAAGAGGGTGGGGAGAGGGTGGGGGTGGTGAGGCTGGATAGTGGGTGTTTTCAGCTGTCAGTTTGAGCCTGAACATTGTGGAGGTAACATCATGCAAGCTCTACCTAGGAATTGTAATGTGGCAATAAGTTGCTATTCCTGTCCTTACTGATGGATTCCTTATTGAAAAAACTGGATAACTATGACAGCAGAGAAGACTGGCTGCTCAGATGTCTGCAGGACCCGACACTTAGAAATGCAGTGGGTTCGTTAGCATCCTTTGAAGTGGCACTGCCAACAGAGGAGTACGGATAAAAGGATTAGTGGGACATTCGCAGAGTTGAGTGTACACGTGTGAGGCTGAAGAGAGATCAACAAAAGTTTTGGTTTGGTGAGCGGGCTAGCTGCGGCAACAAGGTCATGACTCACAAGATGTGAGGGCCAAGACCTTGCAGTATATTGCCAAGAAGATCATCAGGGCCTTCATGGACACAAGTGCACAAGTGAGGTAGAGGACATATCACTGGAAGCAATTTTTTTTCCGTGTGAGGCAGCTACAGAAAGAAAAAAATCATGCCCCTAATGATCAGGCTGAGACACTAGCAAAGGGGGCACAAAGCCTGCCACAGGAAGTCTGATACACCTTTTCCACATGGCACATGGCGTACACAGGCAGTGTCAGTGGGATCCGGACAAGGAGGTGCAGAAGAGGACATGTTAGAGGAGCCAGAAGGAATGCAGGTGAATGGCATGGGGGATCCACAAGTGTTTGGTAAGACCAGAGGAAAGTGGCTAGGAGGCTTGATGCAGAGATATGATCCTATATTGTTGGGCCTCCCTATGGGATTTCATTTACAGTATATATGGGCAAACTAGCCCCTTACATACACCTACCACAGCATGGCCACACTCCGGGGGGATTGATCTCTCTCTCTCATCAGATTCAGAGCGGAGAGATATTGATCTGTTTGGCACATTGAGTGGCAATCTAAATGTGTATGGCCACCTTTAGAGGAGATCACAATCTAAACCTGGATAGTCACCTCCCCCCATAGAGTTGCACCTGAGTTGTCATACTCAGAAGCAACATGTGATGTTACTGAATGCTGCCATTCAGCTGCATATAACAGCTGAATGGCACTTGTGTCTGGCAGCCAGGAGGCTGAACTGCCTGTCAAACAAGCAGTTCAGCCTCTTGTGGAAAAGAGGTCAAAAGCAACCTTAAATGAATTGAGCTAGTCCACAAAATAATCTGCAGCCCTCAAACTGTAGAGCCAAGACAGAAGCAGCTCAAATGTATTTTGTAAAATACCAAAGAAAAGAGAATTGGCTCTTGGGTGCCTGAGAAGGATGAAAAACCTTTTAATAACATGTATCAAAAATGAGCAAACACATTACAAATATACAAATGACAAAAATACAAAAACCCCACAAATACCCCATAAAATTCTCCTCACAAACCCTTCAAAAATGAGTTAGGGGCTGCAGTCCCCCATGTTGGAATACACTCAACAAAAGCTTGGTGGTGGTCCCACTGTAGTGAGCAACTGAGAGGGCCGCCAAGGTGAAAGTCCAGTAGGTAAAAGGCAATACAGAGCAGTCAGTATAAGCACAGCTTCTGATTAATGTTCCTGAGGTTGGTAACAAGCACAAATAAGCGAGTTTAAAGGCAGCATCCACAGCAAGGGCACAAGCAAGCTTGTAAGCTGGAAGTAAAAATGGCAACAAGCACATTGGTAGCATGCAGTGTGGTTAGATGGCAAGCGATGAGCACATGCAAGCAAAACAGTCCCCCAATCGCAGGGCATGTAACAATGGGACACAAGACAAAAGTCTTTTCCCAAAGTAGACTCAGGGAATGACAGAAACACAAAATCACCCACTCGCAGGGCACATGAAATCTTCCAGCCACCTGTGAGCGTAAAAAGCAGTTCTCATATAGTTACCACACTGAAATGGTGAAATCCGGAGCCAGTGTGCGTGCCAGCAAAGTTTCTTTGTGTGGCCATACAGTTGCCCCAAAGCCAAGAGGCTGGATGTCCGTGGGACCAGAAGAACCAGCAAATGTCAAATGGAGGAGGGATGGAGGAGAACATCCGCGCTGTCAGGAAAAGCCTGACATGTTTCGCCGCATCTTGCGGCCTTATCAAAGGCAAACAGCGTGGTAATAGTATGGACGCCATGACGGCGTCCATTAATACCGAATGCGCCCGTGCGGCCCGCCCCACCGCCCGCCCAGAGCCGTGCGCGTCCCCGCCACACGCCCACCAACCGGCCGGCGTATGGGCGGCCCCCATGTGGAGCGCGGATGCGCTCCAGCAATGCGTCACAGGCGGGCGCCGACCGGCGCCCATCAAATGACACACCTGGAAAACATCCAATGGGGAGGACGGGCAGGCCGGGCAGAGGGCAGGGCGGACCCCACAGGCGCACCCGGCAAATAACCATCAATGCATTATATAAAGAAGATAATAAACAAAAATATATATATATATATAAGTGAAAAGCAACAAACATATATATATGTGAAATGTATAAAAAATAAAAAACAAACAAGGAGCAAATGCAGGGAGCAAGGCCCCTGTAGATGTAAATGAGAACACGCGACCCGTAGTCGTGAGCCCGGACGTCCCAGTCCAAGAAATTTGGGGCGCCGGGCATCAAGACACGGGGCACATATTCAACAGACACATGTATATGTATACATACTTATAAATCAAAAATAAATAAAAAAGGAAGAGGTGGAGAGAGACCCGCCCCAAATACTAATATAGAATAATACACAAGTGGGTATAATCGCACCCGCGTATGATAATTGACCCGCAAAAACAAAGAGCCACCTGTGGGAGGAGAGAAGTGAGCAGCAGGGGGGGAGGAGAGGTGTGGGACAAGGGACAGGAAAGGGGGAGGGAGGAAAGGGAGAGGGGGAGGGGGAGAAAAGGAGGGGGGGGGAAAGGGGGGGGCACCCCAGCGCGTGTCCCCGATGCATGCACGGGAAAAACCCAAACAGGCCAAGGGGAGGACAGGGGGAGAGAAGAAAGGAACAAGGGGAGGAAGGGAAACAGGAAAGGAGAGGGGAGGGGGAGGAAGAGGGGGGACAGAAGAGGGAGAAGGAGGGGAGGGGGAAAAGAGAGGAGAAGGACCAGGACTCAGTCCTACGACCCTAAACCGGCAGAAATACCCGGTAGTTAATGCTGTCATTTAAACCCTTCGGTTCAGTGGCTTTAAGATCAAAAATCCAACGGGACTCTAGTTGTAGAAGGGCTCTGTCAATGTCACCACCTCTAGGGTGGACATGGACCCTGTCCAGACCTATGAATCTAATAAAGCTGGGATCACCTCTATGCTCCAAATGGACGTGTCTGGAAATGGGGGATTTAAAGTTGCAATTTGCGACATCCCCCACATGATTTTTAATTCTTTCCTTAAAGGCTCTCGATGTTTTGCCGACATAAAAACTGCCGCATTTGCAGTACATCAGGTAAACAACCCCCACGGTGTTGCAATTAACAAAGTGTTTTAAATTCCATTGACGTCCATTGGGCAGAGTGATATTCTTACCTATCTGTAAATAGCGACAGTAAACGCACCCACCACAACTATAGGTCCCCGTGACAATACAATGTTTCTGGGGGCCATTTTTCCCCCAGAAATGGCTGGATGTGACATGATTTTGCAGAGTTCTACTGCGTTTAAAAGTCACCTGAGGGACCGGTGATACAAAGTCCCTTACCACTCTGTCATTTGTCAACACATGCCAGTGTCGGCGGAGTATCCTGTCAACCTCACTGTTTTGATCGCTGTATCGGGTTATTAAACGTGTATTGTTACTGCTTAGAGTGTCTTTGTCTTTTTTAGTAAGGAGAGTCGTACGATCCGACATCTTCGCCCGTTTGTAGGCTTTTTTTAGCCAACGATCCTTGTAGCCTCTTTCTCTAAAGCGAGACCTTGACCTTGAGAACCCTACATAAAAGAAAGAGTGATACCCCTCTCGGGGGTGCAATCACAGATTGGAAGGACTGGTCCAATCAGGACTATAGGGCACTAATGGACCTGATAAAATTGAGTGAGGAAACTGACCAGGGAGAAGAAACCGATCTCTTTGGTTTTACTGTTCCTGACAGAACCGTGAGTGAACAGATCAATCAGCAATTCAAGCCCAAGTCCGCCTCGTTCCCTCCCTTTTCCTTATGTCCCAGTGTACATACGTTTGTTTCACTGGTTGAGAGGGACATTCGTAATTTGTGGATAGCAAAGAATCAAACTCCCAATCTTTCTGATGAGGAATACCGCGCTCTTGTTGACTTGCGCGAAAATAGACACATCATTATTAAACCTTCGGATAAGGGAGGGAACGTGGTGGTGATGAGGGCTGAGCAATATGTCCTTATGTGCCACAGGATCCTCAGGAACAGGGAGTGGTATCGGAGGGTCCCCGCGTCCAGGGTTATCACCAACCAGCGCATGCTTTTTGATCTTATTGACGCCGCGATTGGCCGGGGTGTCATCACGGCAGAGGTCGGTTCCACTCTTAAAGTGGAGAATCCAACCACACCCACTTTTTATGCCCTGCCTAAGGTGCATAAGAACCTCGCTAGACCACCGGGACGACCCATCGTCTCCGGCAATGGGTCACTAACTGAACGGATAAGTGTTTATGTGGATAAACATCTACAGCCACATGTTCATCGACTACCCTCATATGTTCGTGATACCCTGCACCTTCTAGGCATTCTTGAGGGTTTGCAGTTACCGGCCGGGTGTTGTCTGGTGACCCTGGACGTGGAGGCCCTCTACTCCAGCATCCCACAGGAGAGGGGTGTTGAGGTTGTGGGTAAATTTCTCTCTGAAATGGATGTGGGTGAGATCCCCCACAACCTGTTCATTCTTGATCTTTTGACATTTATTTTACAGAACAATGTGTTCATGTTTGATGGCGTCCACTACCTCCAGGTGCAGGGGGCCGCGATGGGGACCACCTGCGCCCCCTCATTGGCGAACCTGTACCTGGGGGATTGGGAACGCCATCTTTTTGGCAGTGATGCCCTCGTCGTGTACCTGTGCCACATTGTGGCGTGGCACAGGTACATAGACGATGTGCTTATGTTTTGGACGGGTGGCGTGGAGCTACTGAATGAATTTGTAGCCATTTTGAATGACAATAACTGGAATTTGAAATTTACCATGGAATACAATGAACACTCTGTGGCCTTTTTGGATCTCATGATTAGTGTCGGGTCGGATGGATTCCTGTCAACCAATCTGTATCGCAAACCTACAGCGACCAATGCATACCTTCATGCCGATAGTGCACATCCTATCCATACGATTCGTGGGATTCCCATGGGTCAATACTTGAGGGCACGCCGGAATTGCAGCGATGAAATCACTTTTGAGAAGGAAGCTAAGTTATTACGTTCTCGCTTTAGAGAAAGAGGCTACAAGGATCGTTGGCTAAAAAAAGCCTACAAACGGGCGAAGATGTCGGATCGTACGACTCTCCTTACTAAAAAAGACAAAGACACTCTAAGCAGTAACAATACACGTTTAATAACCCGATACAGCGATCAAAACAGTGAGGTTGACAGGATACTCCGCCGACACTGGCATGTGTTGACAAATGACAGAGTGGTAAGGGACTTTGTATCACCGGTCCCTCAGGTGACTTTTAAACGCAGTAGAACTCTGCAAAATCATGTCACATCCAGCCATTTCTGGGGGAAAAATGGCCCCCAGAAACATTGTATTGTCACGGGGACCTATAGTTGTGGTGGGTGCGTTTACTGTCGCTATTTACAGATAGGTAAGAATATCACTCTGCCCAATGGACGTCAATGGAATTTAAAACACTTTGTTAATTGCAACACCGTGGGGGTTGTTTACCTGATGTACTGCAAATGCGGCAGTTTTTATGTCGGCAAAACATCGAGAGCCTTTAAGGAAAGAATTAAAAATCATGTGGGGGATGTCGCAAATTGCAACTTTAAATCCCCCATTTCCAGACACGTCCATTTGGAGCATAGAGGTGATCCCAGCTTTATTAGATTCATAGGTCTGGACAGGGTCCATGTCCACCCTAGAGGTGGTGACATTGACAGAGCCCTTCTACAACTAGAGTCCCGTTGGATTTTTGATCTTAAAGCCACTGAACCGAAGGGTTTAAATGACAGCATTAACTACCGGGTATTTCTGCCGGTTTAGGGTCGTAGGACTGAGTCCTGGTCCTTCTCCTCTCTTTTCCCCCTCCCCTCCTTCTCCCTCTTCTGTCCCCCCTCTTCCTCCCCCTCCCCTCTCCTTTCCTGTTTCCCTTCCTCCCCTTGTTCCTTTCTTCTCTCCCCCTGTCCTCCCCTTGGCCTGTTTGGGTTTTTCCCGTGCATGCATCGGGGACACGCGCTGGGGTGCCCCCCCCTTTCCCCCCCCCCTCCTTTTCTCCCCCTCCCCCTCTCCCTTTCCTCCCTCCCCCTTTCCTGTCCCTTGTCCCACACCTCTCCTCCCCCCCTGCTGCTCACTTCTCTCCTCCCACAGGTGGCTCTTTGTTTTTGCGGGTCAATTATCATACGCGGGTGCGATTATACCCACTTGTGTATTATTCTATATTAGTATTTGGGGCGGGTCTCTCTCCACCTCTTCCTTTTTTATTTATTTTTGATTTATAAGTATGTATACATATACATGTGTCTGTTGAATATGTGCCCCGTGTCTTGATGCCCGGCGCCCCAAATTTCTTGGACTGGGACGTCCGGGCTCACGACTACGGGTCGCGTGTTCTCATTTACATCTACAGGGGCCTTGCTCCCTGCATTTGCTCCTTGTTTGTTTTTTATTTTTTATACATTTCACATATATATATGTTTGTTGCTTTTCACTTATATATATATATATATATTTTTGTTTATTATCTTCTTTATATAATGCATTGATGGTTATTTGCCGGGTGCGCCTGTGGGGTCCGCCCTGCCCTCTGCCCGGCCTGCCCGTCCTCCCCATTGGATGTTTTCCAGGTGTGTCATTTGATGGGCGCCGGTCGGCGCCCGCCTGTGACGCATTGCTGGAGCGCATCCGCGCTCCACATGGGGGCCGCCCATACGCCGGCCGGTTGGTGGGCGTGTGGCGGGGACGCGCACGGCTCTGGGCGGGCGGTGGGGCGGGCCGCACGGGCGCATTCGGTATTAATGGACGCCGTCATGGCGTCCATACTATTACCACGCTGTTTGCCTTTGATAAGGCCGCAAGATGCGGCGAAACATGTCAGGCTTTTCCTGACAGCGCGGATGTTCTCCTCCATCCCTCCTCCATTTGACATTTGCTGGTTCTTCTGGTCCCACGGACATCCAGCCTCTTGGCTTTGGGGCAACTGTATGGCCACACAAAGAAACTTTGCTGGCACGCACACTGGCTCCGGATTTCACCATTTCAGTGTGGTAACTATATGAGAACTGCTTTTTACGCTCACAGGTGGCTGGAAGATTTCATGTGCCCTGCGAGTGGGTGATTTTGTGTTTCTGTCATTCCCTGAGTCTACTTTGGGAAAAGACTTTTGTCTTGTGTCCCATTGTTACATGCCCTGCGATTGGGGGACTGTTTTGCTTGCATGTGCTCATCGCTTGCCATCTAACCACACTGCATGCTACCAATGTGCTTGTTGCCATTTTTACTTCCAGCTTACAAGCTTGCTTGTGCCCTTGCTGTGGATGCTGCCTTTAAACTCGCTTATTTGTGCTTGTTACCAACCTCAGGAACATTAATCAGAAGCTGTGCTTATACTGACTGCTCTGTATTGCCTTTTACCTACTGGACTTTCACCTTGGCGGCCCTCTCAGTTGCTCACTACAGTGGGACCACCACCAAGCTTTTGTTGAGTGTATTCCAACATGGGGGACTGCAGCCCCTAACTCATTTTTGAAGGGTTTGTGAGGAGAATTTTATGGGGTATTTGTGGGGTTTTTGTATTTTTGTCATTTGTATATTTGTAATGTGTTTGCTCATTTTTGATACATGTTATTAAAAGGTTTTTCATCCTTCTCATGCACCCAAGAGCCAATTCTCTTTTCTTTGGTATTTTACATGATTTATGTTGGCAAGTGCATGTTTAGGATACATAGGGTTGTTTTGATGTTATGTTATATCATTTGTGGTTAAATTTGTTATATTCCCATTGACGCTGCCCTTGCACATCCAAAGAGACATTTTCTGGAACTCAAATGTATTTTGTTCTTCTGATTGACCTCTCACTTGTGCACAATTGGTATCACCCTGCAACAGATTAGAATCCAACATGGTTCCCATCTGTCGGGCAGCACGGTGGTGTAGTGGAAAGCACTCGCACCATTTAGAGCAGGGTCCCGGTTTGAAGCCCAACCAGGTGTTCTCCAGAGAAAAACGCAGTACTTCTGCCATTTGGAATCACTAGTGGGCCCCAGGCTGATATGTATCATTGCTAAACCATTTGCTAGCACTTTAATGACATCACAGAGGCGTATGAGCCATTCTGTGCTCTGGGATCATGAGAATTTAACCCATCTTTGGGATTTACATAAGTGAGGCAGGAGGTGCTGCAGACAAGAGTATGGATTATGTTTCAGTAATGGCATGTTGCATTCCTCATAACCTTTTCATTGTGTATTATCTCATTGAATTTGCTTTATGTATGACAATTGTCTTGTTCCTGTAGATCTTCCATGTGCCGTACACCACACTGACCATGTTTCTTAGCACACAGCAGACGGAGAGGGATTCAGCCACTGCATACAGTAAGTACTGGGAGACCTTCTATTGTATGAAGTAATCTGAAGCATGGACTGTCAGCGTTGGCCATTGCTTTGGAGTTTTGTGCTGTTGAAACAAACCAAAATTTGACTAGATGCCATTTAATGGACATTGACTGCCCTTGCTTTGGACCGCTTGCGTCTGACTGGTATATTAAGTCAAGACAAATACTTTTTCTTTCCACTATTTTTTCACACATTTACTTTATCTTACAGGCCACCACCAACCTAACGCTCCTTTCACACTATTGCGACACGTCACGGAACTCTCCCACGTCGCAGTGGCCATATGTCTCTATGAGATTGGCCACACTACCCGCGGTGCAACGCAATGCTTTTGCCGATGCAGACTCTGAAGTGCATGTTGCTGAACGGTACCACTTGACACGCATTTTCATTGGAGTCAATGGCACCGCTACAATCTATGTATATTATAACAGTGGTGGTGTGGCGTGCATGCGCCAATTGGCCAAAAAATCTATGACGTACTTCCTGTCCAGCAGGGTGCACGTGACTGTTAGGGGTGGGGACTAGAGCTATGCCACAGTCTGCCGCAGGGTAATGTGCAAGGAGGGAATGGTGTGGTTGCAACAGTCCTGCGGAGGCCTTCCCTGCCACAGGATAATTGCACCGTACCATAAGCTGCCTGCTTATTAATGTGAAGGAGTGGCTAAAACTGGCACGGACTCCTTAAAGGGAACCTGAAGTGAGTAACATTATTTAAAATAAACACATGACATAGCTGCAAATTAATATTACAAACTAACCTCACTGTCAGTTCCTTTCAGAAGCTCACCATTTTCTTCTTACAATGATCCCTTCCAGTTCTGACAAGATTTTGTCAGAGCTGAAATATGCCAGTTGTTGTCAGTTACTGTATATATCAGCAGCTGTCAGTTACAACTGAATGTGCAGGGTAATGTCCATGTTTCCCTATGGTTCAAGTGGGCGATATTAACAATGTGCTGACCAGGAAGCTGTTATGGGGTAATGGCCATTTTTAAAATGGAGGACGGAGAATTCCATTGATCACAGTGGACAAATGGGAGGCAGGAGAGGAGAAAGAGATTGAGGAGTAGACTACACAGGAGGTAAGTATGACCTGTGTATGGTTATTTTGACTTTTTATTTTCAGTTCCGGTTCTCTTTAAGCCCTTGGAAGGTGTCCTGTGGTATCTTGCAAAAAGACACAATGCGCTGTGTGTCCTGACCCATTTCTGCTAGGCTTTAGCATTAGGTTTCTCATCAATCTGTGCTATAGTGATGCTTCTAAAAAAATGTTTTCTTTGAATCATTTGTTTGAAAATATGAAAGCTGTGGTCACATGATGTGTTCCTCCACAGGGATGACCGTGGAGGTTCTTGGAACTCTGATTGGTGCAGCTGTACAGGGGCAGATAGTTGCCAGCGCACACAGCGCCCATCACTGCAACGTGTACAACATGACTATGAACCTCACTGTGAACTCCACAGATTCCCTGGTGAACACCACCTTTCTGATCCCAGGATCTCCAGACTACCAGATTCATGCCGTAAGTCTAGAATCATTTCTACACCTGGTTGACTTTTCTTCCTCAAAAATATATGGGTTGGATGTTTCTATTGCTGGATCTTTAGGGTAAGCATGAACAGTGGCATATCATCTGAGTGTAAACTATGGACATACTGACAATGGCCTCAATTCACTAAGCTTATCTCCTGTCTTTAATAACGTTTCTCTAGTTATCACCATGGTGATGAGGCATGTCGTATTCAGGAAACATTTTACCTCAGGCAAACCTAAAGTTAACTCTTCTGTCTTTAAGTTAACACTTCAATCCTTAAAATAACTCCAGAGTTAAAGACAGGTTGTTAATTAACTGCGTGTGAAAATAACTACAGAGGAGGTAAATTAACTACAGAGGAGGTAACATAAGGAATGAAGAGATAAGATAACTCTCTTACTGTGTGGAGGTAAGTTTTCTCTTGCCTTATTATCTCCAGCATGATCTTAGTGAATTGAGGCAAAAATGTCCTTAAATTGACCACATCTAACGAATCTACCATTAACCTTAAAGGGAACCTAAACTGAGAAGGATATGGATTTTTCCTTTTAAAATAATACCAGTTGCCTGACTGTCTTGCTGATCCTGTGTCTCTAATACTTTTAGCAACAGCCCCTCAACAAGCATGCAGCTCAGGAGCTCTGACTGAAGTCAGACTGGCTTAGCTGCATACTTGTTTCAGGTGTGTGATTCAGCCACTACTGCAGCCAAAGAGATCAGCGAGACTGCCAGGCAACTGGTATTGTTTAAAAGGAAACATCCATATCCCTCTCGGTTAAGGTTCCCTTTAATCATAACCCTAACCGAGCTACAACTTTAATCTCTGGCATAACCCCAACACTTACCTTCAGACATTACCTTGGAAATTTGGGTGCCAGTGGCGTCCCATAAAGTCACGATGCACCTGCTATTTGTTGCCACTGCCCCGGTGCCCACTTTTTATTTCCAGCCGGCATCCAAATTTCCACTTATAGCCGTTAATAATGGCTTTTAACATGGGTGCTTATGGGGGCGTCCAAAGTCTCATGAAAACCTAGGGATTGGTGATTGGGAACATGTTTTCTAACCTCCCTTGTTTTTAAAAAGTGACAGCATTTAAAAAAATACATAAATAGTTACCTTAAAAACTATTTTTAATATGTACAGTATGTCATGAGGGTATATTATTATTATTTTTGCAAATAAGGGCTTGTAATTATTGAGAGGGTACAGTCAGAAAACAAAACAAACATACCTTTGTTTCCAATAATATATTGTCACCATACATTGTACTAGGAATATCATTTACATGTGGTAGCCAGGACAAATGGGAAAACACTGCCTGTGTTTTATGTATTATATCATTGTTTAATACTACAGGTGATGGAATTGGAGAAATAGTGTATTCTTTTCATTTTTTCCCCCTCGTTTTCCCATTAAAATGCATGAAAAACAATTATCACCCTCCAAAAACCTAATTTGAGTTGAAAAAAAAAAAAAATATGTAGAACTAAAGGTTAAAGCAGTAGGATCAGCCATACTATGCCAGGGAAAAAAAACACATATACAAGTAGATAAGCACTTGATCTACTTACATAACACATGTATTGTACTGTCCACCTTTTGATTTCAGTGAATCTTATATAGTAAATGAAGAGAATTCTGTTCCTGGTGGGAACCATGTATTTTGCCCACCGTTTTGGCTAAATCCTGATGTCATTTCTGCCCTTTACTTTTTTTTTCTTTTCTCCAATCGCTGAGTCACCTCAGCCTTGCTTGTAAACACAAGTGAGCAGGGGATCGTGTTTCAGATAAGCAGCTAGGCAGGGAAATAAATGGAATAGGAGGAATATATTATAGATAGAAAGAACCCCCAGCATGCAACTGTTTGGCACTGACTACTAAAGGGCCAGTGCTCCTTAAGTATGTGATACTGTAACTCCAAATCATAACAGCAGAAAACGTTTTGAAAGTTTTGAATGCAGGATTAGCATCTTTATCACTTAATACACTCAGACCAGTTGCTGTTGAGATTTGATTTTTATGGTGACAATAAGTGTTGCCAACCGTCAGTAAATTTACTGACAGTCAGTAAAAAGTCAACAAATCTGGGCTGTCAGTAAAGTCCATAAAAAAATGTGTGGTGTCAGTAAAAAAAACCCTCTGTCTTTCTTAGATCACAGCACTTACCACTTATCAGTTCACGTATCACTCTGGAATGTACACTGCTGTAGCTAAATGTGGCCATACATCTGTAGACTTGGCGGCAGATCAACCATCAGATAAGACAATTATTATTGATATGACAAAAATCGGTGCCATCAAGAGCATGCCTAGTTAACAATCAAACCAATTTTGGGCCGAAATTGGTTGAATGTATCGATCGAATGTATCAATTGGACGTGCTGGAAAATCTCAGGTTGGCATGCTCAATAAGGTGTGCAGCAGTAAGGGCTGCGATAATCAAGAACAAATGTGAAGAAAACCCCCAGGTCGCATCCTCCAAATGTAAATGTATCAAAGTCCCCCCCCCCCAGATGCCGTGCATTAATACTTCACCTGTCCGGTGTCCGCCACTGCACTCTTCTTCTTCATTCACGCCCCACGTCGTTGCCGGTGTATTGCACGTAAGGGCGCATGTGTGATATCTTTCATTTAATTTCAATAATATTAGATGTCAGTAAAAAAAGTGTTCTGTCAGTAAATTCTTTGTGCTTTGTTAGTAAAAACATATTTCCGAGGTTGGCAACACTGGTGACAATCCTGCTTTAAAACTTGCTTCTTCAGAGACAAAACATGAACATGATTTACCTCTGAAGAAGCAAGTTTTAACTTGTGAAACAGCTATCTGGCTCTGAAACCCTCGCTGCTTTGTACCACAGTGTCTGCCCAGCTGGAATAATGGGTTTTTAGGAAGCGGTGCCTTGCTGTCTCCTTTTCTTTTTGGCATATTGAGTCATACATGAGAACACGCTCCTATTTCCCTACACCGACTGATCCCTTTACTGCTGCATCCTGGGGCCAGCCTGTTTTACCTCATTTTTACGTATTTCAGTAGTGATTTTCTTATTTCCTGAATAGTTTAAAGGGTAGCCGAGGTGACATATGACACGATGAGATAGACATGCGTATGTACAGTGCCTAGCACACAAATAACTATGATGTGTTCCTTTTTTTCTTTCACTGCCTGAAAGAGTTAAATATCAGGTATGTAAGTGGCTGACTCAAGCAGGGACGGATCTAGGGGGGGGGGGGGGGCAGGCGGGTCTCTTGCCCCAGGCGCAGTTTGTTGAATTCTTAAAAAGGCGGCAAAATTTGGATGGGGAATGGCAGTTTAGGCGCCAAAACCTGACCTTGCCCCAGGCGCAACTTGGTCTAGATCCGTCCCTGGACTCAAGGCTGATACACATGTCGGGATTTTTGCCAAGCGGATCGTTGAAATCCAGTCTTATCAGCTGAACGACCGACCGTACATACGCCCGATTTGACGACCAAACGACCGGACGTTCAAACGTCCAAGCGACTGGTCGTTTGCAAAAATCCGACTTGTGTATGTACCTTCAGTCCTGACTCAGACAGTAAGTGACTACAGTGTGACCCTCACTGATAAGAAATTCAAACTGTAAAACACTTTCATAGCAGAAAATGGCTTCTGAGAGGAGGAAAGAGATAAAAAGGTTCAATAGTTCATAGATTTTAGTTCTGGCATACTTTAATGAATGTGTCACAGAGCAAAAACAATAAAACAGTTAAAACTTAAAAAGTAGATTTAAACAAAAAATAAACCTTTAATATCTTAAAAAGTCATTTTTCAGGGAACAAAGATAGATACAATAATTTATTTAATTACTTTATTTTTGCCTCTGGTGTCCTTTGATAAGTTTTTACCTTTTCCCTGCTCTGTTTCCTCCCTTGTATAACATTACTGAATGGCTGTTTGTTAGTTACTGTCAGCTCCAGGCAGGAGATAAAATACCAAACATTTCATGTTTTTACCTCATGCTCTAATCTGTATGAACTGACATTTATGAGGTATTTACCTCAAGTCGGTAATCTACCTCACTAGTTGGTCATTTCAGTTTTTCATGTGATAACAGCCTTACTGAATTGTTACTTAACAAGATGTTTGATAAAAATCAGCTATTTTCTGCTTACACGCCTGTGTAATGCCTTGTGTATTGAAGCCTACACATATCTTTGGTTTGGAAGCACTAGAGCTCCCAGTCACACAAAGAAAACAACAAACGCGCATATCCTGACAGTATTTAAAGAGAACCTGTACTGAGTAAAATTATTTAAAATAAACACATGAGGTAACTTCAAATGAACATTACATAGTTACCTTGCCATCAGTTCCTCTCAGAAGATCACCATTTTCTTCTTACAGTGATCCCTTCCAGTTCTGACAACATTTTGTCAGAACTGAAATATATCAGTTGCTGTCAGTTATATATCAGTTGCTGTCAGTTACAGCTGAGAGGAGAACTGATGTGTCATGTTTCCCTATGGCTCAAGTGGGCGATGTTACAGTTTAACTGTGTGCTGCCCAGGAAGCTGTTATGGGGAAATGGCTATTTTCAAAATGGAGGACGGAGAATTCCATTGATCACAGTGGACAAACAGGATGCAGGAGAGCAAAAATAGATTGAAGAGTAGACTACACAGGAGGTAAGTATGACTTGTGTATGTTTATTTTGACTTTTAATTTTCAGTTCAGGTTTTCTTTAACTGATTGCTTTTACCTTTACCAGAGCTCTCCTTTATTTTTGTGTGATGTTTGTTTCTAGAGGAATGTCTACATGATTGCGGCAGGTGTCATCGGCTCTGTGTATATACTCTGCACTGCGGTATTGTTTCTGGGAGTCAAAGAAAGAGATGGTGAGGAAATACAGATTTATTTAATAATTGAAACCATTCAGTCATATAGGGCTATATCACAGTGTCGTACAGCAGTAAGGCTAGTGGCAGAAATCACATTCACTGCAAGATGTAAAAATGTGATATTCCTGGTTAGTTCAGTTCTGAATAACTGTAACTCTACTTTATCACCTCTTTTTTCAATAGTAGAGCTGAAAAGTTATTTTAACCCCCTTGGCGGTATGAAAAATACCGCCAGGGGGCAGCGCAGCAGTTTTTTTTTTATTTTTTTTTTTAAATCATGTAGCGAGCCCAGGGCTCGCTACATGATAGCCGCTGCTCAGCGGCATCCCCCCAGCCCCGCTGATCGCCTCCGGCGATAGGCGATCAGGAAATCCCGTTCAAAGAACGGGATTTCCTGGAGGGCTTCCCCGCCGCCATGGCGACGGGGCGGGATGACGTCACCGACGTCGGGACGTCATTGGGAGACCCGATCCACCCCTTGGCGCTGCCTGGCACTGATTGGCCAGGCAGCGCAGGGGTCTGGGGGGGGCCCGCGCCGCACCGGATAGCGGCGATCGGGCGCGCGGCGGCGGCGATCGGGGTGCTGGCGCAGCTAGCAAAGTGCTAGCTGCGTCCAGCAAAAACAAAATTATGAAAATCGGCCCAGCAGGGCCTGAGCGGCACCCTCCGGCGGCTTACCCCGTGTCACACACGGGGTTACCGCTAAGGAGGTTAAACAGAAGATGAAAAATTATCTCCTAGAAGAAAACTTAAAATTGGGTCCGGCCCTTTTTCTCTTCTGAGTCTTCTCCTAGGAGACAATCTTTAATATTTTAAAATAACTTTTCAGCACATTTCAATTCAAAAAGTACCAAAAAGTAGGTAAAAAAGTACTGACAAAATTATTCTGAGTATTTTCTTGCTTTATGGTGGCTTAAAGAGACACTGAAGCGAAAAAAAAAATTATGATGTTATGATTTGTATGTGTAGTACAGCTAAGAAATAAAACATTAAGATCAGATACATCAGTCTAATTGTTTCCAGTACAGGAAGAGCTAAGAAACTCCAGTTGTTATCTCTATGGAAAAAAGCCATTAAAGGAATACTATCGATGTATGCATTTATTTTTAAATGCTGTATGTTGTAGCACACATTAGGGCAAGTACTAGGAGTAATTTGATTCCTCACACAGCTGTTCCTCTCAGCTGTAAAATCCTCCGTCAGTTTTGGCGTCAGTGTTGGATACAAAATGTATCTAATACTGAGCTCCCAGAGGGCTAGACCATGTCTCTACACAGGGGAGATGCTATCAACTCCTCAGTTTATAGTTTAATTATCACCTTGCTGAAAGAATCTTGTTGGTATGGTGGTAAGGGGTTAAAGATTCTAGCAATGTGTGTTTATTATCTTTGCTTCTCTTTACTGATAAAGATACTAATAATGCTAATTGTAGACAGTGGTCTGCCCCTCTCAGCAGCTTGTAAAGTGGATGCAGCCTGGAGTGAATCTCCTCAAGCAGGCAGCCAGTCTGAGTGTAAACACAGACTCCTGGTATAGCTAGTTATATTCCAGCAATATTCCAGCTCATTTAGTTACCTGTTACCACCTCAGATCAGCCTATTTATCCTCATGTCTGCTGCATGCTGTGAGTGACACAGTGAAATATATTTGTGAGCTGTGTGACAGAGTAACCAAGCAGCTCAGGGTGACCCAAACTACTATGAGCTGTGTGAGAAATGAATTTTTAAGCAGGGATAGTGAGAGAGAGACCTGGGTGAATAAATAAAGTGCCCCTAGCACTAGTGGTAATGTGTACACTAATATAGAGTATTAAAAAAAAAGTCGTTTCAATCGATAGTATTCCTTTAATCTCTGCGACTTTCAAAGTCATGGAGAGGGCTGTTATCTGACTTTTATTATCTCAACTGTTACTAAACAAATTCCTTTTTCTCTGCCAGAGGAGAGGTCATTAGTTTACAGACTGCTCTGAAAGAATAATTTTGAATGCAGAGTGTTGTGTAATCTGCACATATTATAGAATGATGCAATGTAAGAAAAAACACAATATACCTGAAAATAAAAATATGAGAATATTTTCTTTGCTGCTAATCTTCTAGTAATTATTCATATTTCACAACCAATTCATTATATCATAATTTTTTTTCCGCTTCAGTGTCTCTTTAAAAGGCATTTTACTAACAAGAGCAACTCACTTTTTCTCCTGAGTTTCCCCCTAAATAATATTTTTAAACTTGTCAATAAAATGCATTTTAAATCATCAGCAAGCAAGAAATTACTTAAAATAGTTTTGGTAGTACTTTTTCTCCTACTTTTTGGTACTTTTTCAATTGCAGAGTGCTGAAAAGTAAGGCCCCGTTCACACTTGCGTTTTGGCATGCAAACGGACCGGATCCAGATCGGATCAGGACCTGATCCGGATCGGAACCGTACGGTTCCGATCCAGATCCGGTCCGTTTGCATCAGGCATGCATCAGGCTGCCATCCGGATCCGTGGGGTAAAAAATAAACAATTTTACCATAAAATTGTTGGGGTCTGCAGAAGGTGCACCTGGTGCACCTGAAGAATCGGGTCCTCCGCTGTAGGCCTCACCTCCACCTCCGACATACTGCCAAACAGCTCCAGCACGTGTGTCACTGCTGCTCCACTCCAGATATGCTGGGCCCATGTGTCCCCATCCAAAATGGCCGCTATAAATATGCATAGGAAGTGGGGTAGAACTGGGGTGTGTGGTGTTTGTCTCCAGTGTGTTCTGTGCTTTCCGTTCCCCATTGGTTTATATATCCGGATGGTGCAGTCAGGCTCCGGTCCGGGTGCGTGGGCCGGACGATCCGGACCCAAAAAATAGCGCATGTTGGAAAAGCCTCCGGAGTCCGGATCCGATCCGGCTCCGTTCTGTACGGAACGTACGTGTGTGAACGTCCGCATAGACTTTGCATTGCTATGCGGAACGTACGTTCCGTTTGTACAGTATACGGTCCGGATCCGGCCCGGTGAATCCGGACAGGGAACGCTAATGTGAACCGGGCCTAATTCTAAGTATAAGATGAAAAATTATCTCCTAGGAGAAAACTCAGGAGAAAAAGTTAATTGAATTAACATAACTTGATTTTTTTAGGGGTAAGACAAGATAGAAGCTGGCTAAAATAAAGTCACATTGCCCTTATCCTTTCTGCTGACACCATATATAAAAGACTAGAGATTGTTTCTCTGAAGGAGTGCATAGGGCTCTATGCAGATTATATGATACTCTTTCTGGATACCCCTGAGATATCTATGCCTAGAGCTATGACAATCATCAATAGATTTGGAATATACTCTGGTCTCAAAATTAACTGGGCAAAGTTTGGGGTTACCTATTGTTCTGTGGGTCCTTCACTTCTTTATAATCTGGGCTGTCCTGCTGGGATGGCTAAAGGTGGCCATACAGCAGATTAGACCACCAGATAGATTTCTGTCAGATGCCTGTCAAGTATAATCTGACATAAATCTATCTGATGTGTGCCACATACTAGGAACAGATTTCCAATAGATTTCAAAATGAAATCTATTGAAAATCGATCTAAATGCATTATTGGACCATAAAGGCTGCCATACACTGGTCGATTGCCACCAGATCGACCAGCAGATAGATCCCTCTGGGATCGAATCTGATCAAAGAGGGATCTATTGGCTGCCTACACTGCAAACAGATTTTGAATCGATTTCACTATGAAACGGATTCACAATCTGTGGAGCTGTCACTGCCGCCGTTCCCCCTGCATATATTACCTGATCCGGCCGGAGCAAGTTCCCCGGTCTCCGCTGTCTTCTTCTCCGCTCTGGGCTCAGAGTCCGGCAGGCTTCACTTTACTTCCTGTCCGGAGAAGTTTAAACTTCCTGTTGGGACAGGAAGAAGTGAAGCCTGCCGGAGCCCAGCGGTGAAGGAGCAGCGGGGACAGAGGAGATACGCGCCAGCCGGATCAGGTAATGTATTGCCGCTAGCATCGGTCGTCAGACATTCAAATGCTGCCATCGACGCACTCCCGACTCACTGCCGATCGAGCGAAATCCTCCGCGCAGACGTTCGGTCAGCGTTTGCGCAACTATTTCACAGCAGATTCGATCACAGTGTTCGAATCTGCTGTATATCAGCGAGAAATAGTTTAAGTGTATGGGCCCCTTAAGATCCAATGCAATTCTATGGGCCATCGATCTGCTGCCAGCAGCAGATCGACCTAGATCTTCCATCCTGTCAGATAGATCAAATCGATTGAAATCGGCCACAAATCGAACGAATGAGGAATTTGATAGAATCGATTTCCGATCGATCAATTCTATAGAATCGATCGATTGATCGATGGCTAAAATCGACCAGTGTATGAGTTCAAGTATTTGGGTCCAGTTTATTGTTAATCCTTTCACTGTAATTTGACATTGAAAAGCCTGTCTTGTATTCACTGATTTGTTGTTCAATAAAACCAGTTTAAAAAAATAAAATAAAAAAAATAAAGTCACATACAATAAATCAAAGCAAAGTCGATTACTGTAGTTGCCAGTATGTTTTAGCTCTTTTTTTCTCTGTTGAAGTGCCTTATTTGTTTTTACCATTGCATGCATGAGCTTACAAGTTATATCTGTTTTGCACATCATTTGAATTTCTAAATACATTAGCCATGGCTTTTTATTAACCTTGGAAGTTTAGAGGAAAAAAACAGGCACTATGCTATTTAAAGTTGTGATGAGAATAGTGTTCAATTATAATCAGCTGCCAAATGTGCCAATCAGGCTACTTTAAAAACAACCACAGTCAGGAGGTGCATGGACCGTGCACTCTCAAGGACGGATCAAAACCAAGTTGCGCCTGGGGCAAGGTCAGGTTTTGGCGCCTAAACTGCCATTCATTTTGCCGCCTTTTTAAGAATTCAACAAAATGCGCCTGGGGCAAGATACCCGCTTGCCCCCCCCCCCCTCCTAGATCCGTCCCTGTGCACTCTTTAACTTACCCAAAAGCCCAGCCATGCAAAGCAACAGTGGTTCCCACAGAGCCTCCATATTAATGGCCTTGCAGCGCTGAGTCCCCGGTTTGAATCCCATGCAGGGCACTATCTGCACGGAATTTGTATGTTCTCCCCGTGTCTGCGTGGGTTTCCTCCAGGCACTCCAATTTACTCCCACATCCCAAAAACATACAGATAAATGAATTGGCCTCCCCCTAATTTGGCCCTAGACTACGATACACACACTACAGGATACATACATAGACATATGACTGTGGTAGGGATTAGATTGTGAGCCCCTCTGGGGGACAGTTATGTGACAAGACAATAAATACTAAATAATAATGATTGTCAATTTCCTTTTTCAGATCCATATGCATTCTTGTCTGGGAAGATTATGCCATTTTGCAGTGGGTTCAAGCAGTCGATGAAGCATAGGCCATACGTTTTACTCATATTCTCCTTTCTGTTAATTTCAGCTGCTGTTCAGGTACTAAAGGCCGGGAATGAGGGGGGAGGGGGGATTGTGTCATGTTAGAATATTAGGCTGTGGTATTGCTGGGATTGGGCACAATATTGCTGTTAGTAGCATTGCTAGACAACAATGGGCCTGACCCTCAAATATTGCCCCCTCCACATTGGTGTCACTGCTACTCTGCATGTTCAGATTCTCCCAACATTGCTCTGCCCAACTCCTCCCTCCCAGTAATATAGTTTAGTATGTCTACTACATACTATTATGTGTAAGCTATTAAAAAAAATGCCTTAAAGGGAACCTGAAGTAAAAAGTATATGGAGGCTGCCACATTTATTTCCTTTTTAACAATACCAGTTGCCTGGCAGTCCTGCTGATCTGTTTGGCTGGAGTAGTGTCTGAATAACACCAGAAACAAGCATGCAGCTAATCCACACCTGATCTGCTGCATGCTTGTTCAGGGTCTATTGCTAAAAGTATTGGAGGCAGAGGATCAGCAGGACAACCAGGCAAGTGGTATTGCTCAAAAGGAAATAAATATGGCAGCCTTCAGCTTTTGCTCTTTGCCCTAGTTGACTTCTTGGTGGGGTGGAGGTGCGTTGCGCCCTGTAATGAATGAAAGGAAAGGGGGGTTGGGGAGAGAGAAAGAGAGAGAGAGAGTTCAGGCTTCCATGTGGTAATGTTTGATAGTCTGCCATGTTGGAGCTGGTCATTTTTAAATCGATGGGACATGTTATACAAGATGGGTCTTAGTGAATGTCCGCCTGGGATGAAGAGATAATGTGCGTTTACAGGGATACCTATCACAATGTGTATTCTGTTTTTGAATTTATCAGCTTCAGCAGAGCAATTTTGTCCTTTTTTGCACACATGCTGCAGCAGAACTGCGAGAACACTTCCAGAATCTGGTACTGACCATCCTGGTGAGTAATGAGTCACTGTGTGTCTGTATATCCTGCTATCAGTAGAGCTAACACTGGTTTATCACAAGGGGGTGGAGGGGGAATTGAAGCTGGCAGATTTCTTAATGCCTGCTACACACCATGCAATTTCCCCTCAGATCTACAGGTTGAATTGATAATTTCCGACAGGTTTGATCAGGTTTCGGAAAAACGATCGGAAATCTGATCAGACCTGTCAGAAATTATCGATTTGACCCACTGATCTGACAGGAAATTGCATGGTGTGCATCAGACATAACATCATTTGGGGGCATCTAGTGAAAAAATATTGCAACTCTACCAGAATTATAGTAAAGTCACGTGTGGCACTTTTCTTTGTGCCTGATTGATTGCTCCTCATGCCTTGAAAGTCCCACACTTGCACTGAGCTCTCTCTCCAGCTGGATGTGCTTTGATTGGTTGGTACGTTTAAATTCCCACCCAGGGAGGTGTGCGGGGAGAAACCGCCTCCCATCCATCACTGAACACATCACGTCAAATCCAGCGCAGGAGATTTGGGCGCACAGTGAGTAACTTTGGCGCCATCAGAAGACAGAGCTGAAGTTACTTTTACAACACTATAATTCGGCCTCCAGCAATAGCTGGAAGCCAAATTACATCATTCCCCACTATCCACGTGGACCTAGAGGGAAAATAGTAATTAACGCCGCCGGGACTTGTACAGCAGCAGTGTAAGCCGTATATCGGCTGCATCCTGCGCCCTATTCTCCCGGCGGCGATTTCACTCGTACACCTAGGACAGGCAGAAAACTACCCAGGTGCTTTACGCAGAAGGGGGTGTGGCTAAATGGCAACATCGGAATTTACAACAAAAGCAACTGAGAATCTGGAAATATTTTTTTTTTAAATTAACCTCCGCATAAAGCTACATACACACATACGACAACGATCATTCGCTGTTCTCGACGAACGATCTTTTAATTGACGAAAGAACGACCTAAGTAAAGTTAGCTTTTAAAGGTATGTAACGATCTGATCGTTTGTTAACGAACGGAACAATGGCACATACTGTTACTGGAAGTGACATCATAGCAAGTTCCGCCCGTACGTAACGAACGGTTCAAAACGTACTTTACACTGTAAAACTAATGTTATGTATATTACATTACAGTACCAGATTTCATACTGTAGGTATGTAGGTAGAGCATTTACATAATACAGCATTGACAAAACATACAAAAATACACTCTGTCCTGTTAAAATGACAATTATGGTATAATCATGTAGCAATTAACGTGTCACAGGACTCATTCATAGAACGAACGTTACATCACGGAAAGCAACTGTTGCGCTTGCGCATAAAATATGAAAGGTTCTATGGAGATATAACGAAATGCACATGTCAAGCCTGGTATGAACGACCGTTTTCGTTTTAACGATGTACTACTTTTGCAAACGATCGTCGTTTAAAAAAATCCACCAAGGCAGATATTTCGTTTTTAACAATCTAGCTCATCCATCGTTTGACTTAATGATCGTTGGATGTTTTTTTTAAATGATGGTGATCGGGGAACGATCGTTTCAAACAACTATAGTCGCATGTGTGTATGCAGCTTAAGGAAGGTTCATAATGGAGCGTGCCAATGAAGCAGTGGGGGTTGGGGTGGGTATCCCCACCATTTTTCCACAGACAGACTGCATTTGCCACATGTTTAACTCCCTCGGTTACAGTAGGTATTGCGGTGCAACTGCCTCAATCCATGCCGGGACATGTAGTTTGTGAATGCGAGTCTACCCAGTAATGTTAATGGCTGCACTTGGGGTCCAGGAGGGGTTAATGACGGCACTGCATAAAGTATTGCGGCAATTAACACCTCTTAGCATGTAAGTGCAGCAATTATCCGTTCCCCCTCTGTAGTAAGCACTGCACCCCAGTATCTTTCCCCTGCCCTTTCCATGTTAATTGTTGTGGCCAGGACTTTCACACCTATGCTTTCTCTGCATGACTCTTTATCAAGAAAAGTGTCACCTACCACTGGGTAAATTGGTGCAAGTAGGAATGTTGCTAATAGGGGGGTTATTAAGCATTCTGGCTGCTGTGGCTTGCTCTGCAAAGGTTGAGAGAAAGGTGCTCCCCACCCCCTTGGCTATGAGTTAGAAATTTAGGTCTGACTCCTGTATAAGTTTTATGTAGTGAGTCACACCTACATTTCTGGACTAAAAGTCGTATATACAGTATTTCAGTTTGTGACAAGGAAATGTGGGAAATGTGCTGATTCTTCTGATTTGATCATAATTATGTTTAGGGTCTTGACTTTTGCATATAGTAACCCTTCCTTCTCCTCAGATCTCTGCTGTTGTCAGCATCCCATTCTGGCAGTGCTTTCTGCAAAGATTTGGCAAGAAAATGGCAGCCTTTGGGATTTCAGTAAGTTTAATTTACAGTGGTGCGTGATTTTTTTTGCAGCTTGCATGTCTGCATGTTAGTTAGGATGCATGCGTAAGCGCATACTGTATATGCACCCATGAATATATTTTATTATGTTTGAGAACATTTGAACATATGACTACAGTACTGCTTAAAGATATGCTGTGACTACATGGGCATGTTTGTGTGTATGGACCACCTCATTACCCTTTCTAGGCATAACCTTCAGTAGCATCTTCGCTGCCAATACTGGGACAGTCAATTGTGGGCAAAACACCTATTTTATGTGAACTACAAAACCCACCTCCTCAAGTACACACCTGTCCTGGACCCATATTCAAGTAACTTTTTTTTCCTAGGTGATAGCTTCACACCTAAAAATGCCTTTTAACCACTTAGTGACATGCAGACGTATTAAAATGTCCTGCTGGAGCCTCTTAATGGCTCCAGGACGTTTTAAAACGTCATGCACTGCTGCTGCGCGCGCTCCCGTGCGTGCTCCCGTATACCTGTGTACGTGCAAGTGAAAATAGTGAAAAACCCACCCCCCCAAAAAAATACACCTTTATTTCCAAATACTATATTGTCCCCATACTTTGTACTAGGGACATAATTAAAATCTTGTAATAACCAGGACAAATAGGCAGATAAATGTGTGGGTTTTATGTACAGTAGCAGTGTAGGGATGAAATTGGAGAAATTGTGCATTTTTTCCTTGTTTTCCCCTTTAAAATGCATAGAAAATAAAGTAATTACTGAAAACAAATATCAACCCCAAAAAGCCCAATTGGTGGTAAAAAAAACAAGATATAGATCATTTCATTGTGATTAGTAGTGATTAAGCTATTGGCAAATGAAAGGGATGAGCACTGAAAGGTGAAAATCGCTCTTGTCCGTTAGGGTAAAAACCTCCTTGGGGTGAAGTGGTTAAAGGATACCAGAGCTAAAAATGCTTGGAGAAATGAATGTCCTGATGCCCACTACTCCTCCCATTCTCTTTGCCCCCCCCCCCTCCCATAGCTCACCTAAAAGCCTCCCTCTGGATCCTCTTCCGGTCGCCAGGGTCGGGCTTACTGCGCAGGTGCTGGCCGGGCTGCGTGCGTCCTACAGTACACGCCCGTGATGGGGAGCGCACTGCATATGACATCACTGCGCATGACGTAGTGACGTTATATGCATGCTTAGTGCGCTCCCGGCCATGGGTGGCAGGTTAGGATTAGGCACCCTGGTGGTGCCTAAACCTAACCCCCTCTCGTCCGCAAAGCCGTGATATGCGGTTATGAAGGTAAATTTGGGTGCCCGGAGGCACCCAATTAGCGGCAAGAGGGGACTTTTTTTCCTGCTGGGCAGGAAGTACATCACTGGGATTCCCGTTGGTCCGCGCATGCACACCACGTCTCAACTTGCTCCCATTATGCACACTTACTGCGGCGCCCATTGACTTCCATTAATACAATACATCATCCAATACATAATTTGATTTTCATTTGGATACTTCACTATGCAAGTCTCCATAGACTTGCATGGCCCTTGCAGTGGGGATGGGGTGGGAAAATGTACTGTGGTGCGACTCAGTCTGCAAATGTACAAGGAGACTAAAATAAAATGTTAGAGTTACTGTATACATGTGATTTAATAAAACAGCCTGATGCAGCTTTGAGGAGGTGGCACTGGCATGTATTTTGGTAAATGTAGTGTAATGAGAGCAAGGATGACAGTGGCATGTGGGGGGAATCCAGTTTAGTTTTAGTGTAGCGAGTCTGATATTACTTTCCCCTCTTATATTGCAGTGGATGATCCCATTTGCCATCATGCTCGTGACCATTCCTAATCCCATTGTGGCTTATGTAGTGGCCGTGGCATCTGGATTCAGTATCGCTGCCTCTCTGCTCTTGCCATGGTGAGTATGGCAACTGATGTGCAGGTAATATTGGTCAAGCCATGTAAGCCATTGATATTAAACTCCAGTCCTCAAGGGCCAAGGTCCTCACACATTTTTGGAAGAGCTGATTGATGGGAGTGAATCAGGAAAGGTGTGGTTCATCAAGTAGAACACATTCCTCCATTTCTCAGTCCATCCTAAACACTGGCATGTATCTGGCCCTCATGGACTGGAGTTCAACACCTTGGTTTAGTATTAGTGCCGTTATAATGTTGACGGACAGTCTATATAGAAGAGCGGCCAAGGCCTCCTTCCTATATACAGTATATAATTTAGGAGTCTAAGTAGTGAAAAGTTGTTGCTGATTGAATAGGAATATAGCTAAAATGTCAAAACTGGTCCTTAAAGCGAACACAGAGGCATGTTCTCTGCCTCATAACATGTCCCCACAACGCCGATCTCTGCCCCCAACCACGCTATAGCCCCCTGAGATTAGTGACAATATTTGTCGTTATCTCGGAGGTAAACACCAGGAGAGGGATTCCCTGTTCAAAACGCCCGCCAGGGGTATTTCTGCAGGTTTTCCTGCCAATGGGCAGTTTTCTCTCTCCCTGGCCGCACCCCCTGCCGCTCCCCCGCCTCCCTGCACGCTGTGAGAGACAACACAGTCTCTCAGCGTAGCGTCGTGACCTATAGGTCACAAAAGTAAAAGTGGGCCATTGCGGCTAACGGGAGCGGCCACCCAGATCAGGTAGCCTACTTTTTTTTTTTGGGCCCACCTCGGGCTCTCTTTAAGGGGGAATTATATGTATGTACTAAAAGGGTTACTTTACGGCACAAAGTACAAAATCCTGAGCTGAGATGGTTTAGTTATGCAACACAGAAATTACACAGCATACAAAGATCAGAAATGAAAGTAGGAAAGTGTACAATAGAAAATATGTGCTTATATCCCTGTTAGTTCCCCAGCTCTGCGTACTTAAAGGAAATCTGAAGTGAAGAAATAAAGATGTTGCCAGTGACTTATACACATCCAGTTTTACATACATCCACTTTTGATTGGCCTATAATTGGTCAAATTACCAGTTCCATGTGCTATGAAGGCCTAAAGATGAATACTATAAAGCTCTCACAGAGGTGGTTCAATTGGCCAGTCAAAATTGGATGTTTTCACACCCTAAGTCTGGTACACACTTTCAATTGTGATTGGCCAATCACTAACCAATTTTATCACTTCCATGTAGTATGAAGGTTTGCCCACACAACTTGCTCATAGTATTCAATAATTGACCTTCATACTAGATGGAGGTGGTAAAATTGGAGAGTATTTGGCCAACCATAATTGAAAGTGTGTACCAGGCTTTAAGCCTTGCACATACTTACGAGGCATGTCGCCTGGCAGGGATTTAGACTCAATTCCTTGAGTCACATTGCCGGGCCGACACTGTACAGACACAAGTTCTCTTGCTTTGCGTGGGGGGGAGGACCGATGGACTGCCGCAAGAGACCTTATGTGGCCAACAAGGTAAGTGGGTCAAACAATGCGCTAGGACAAATCGACCTGCCAAGTTGATCACTTGCCGATGTGTCGGAGGGCATCGGGGAGCCGCTGTACACACACTAAACTCTGCAGAATTCAAGTGTTTAACCTCACTAAAGTTAGGCAACTGGGGGCAGGGCAGGAGCAGTATGGGATTGATGGAGTTCAATTCAAGTGATGTTCGATCGAAATCTATCAAAATTTAGTTTTCGCCGTGTGTTTGGAATGGATAATTATCCAATCGAATCGTTGCACATCAAGCCACAGTGGACCCATGCTTGGGTGCTTATGGATTCACTTTGGCGACTGTGTGGGCTGTACTAAAAACTTTTGTAAATGTACTGTCTGATTTGTCTTCTGGTTGAATTTCCTAAGGTCCATGCTTCCGGACGTGGTGGATCATTTCCGTCTCACGAATCCTCAAGCCAAAGGACTGGAGGCCATCTTCTACTCTTCTTTTGTCTTTTTCACCAAACTGTCAGCAGGGATTGCCCTGGGGATCTCCACACTCAGCCTGCAGTAAGTAGCAGTAGTTCCTTTTTCCCCATGGACATTAGCACCTCTTGTGTCTCCAAGTTCCTGTCACTCACCAGTCACCACCTCCCTTGACCTCACACTTTGGTCCAGCACTGCAACCCATGCTTTTTGCCAGCTGAATGGCGCTGGTGACAAAATGATTTGCCTGAGCACTTCCAGAGTTCAGGCAGACCCTCTCAGCAGCCAAACACTCATACTTTATCTCCCTAATCTTCTCACAGTCCTACAACCCTTAACTACTCTTTGCTACCTTCAACTGCCTTCTCCGGCTCCCATCTCCCACTCTGCATCTCAGCTGAGGACTTTGCCTCCTTCTTTAGTGAAAAAAAATCACCAACATAAGGAAAAGCTTCACCCAGCAGCCTCCTCTATACTGTATATACAAACCTCAAACCTTATATCCTCCCTATCACCTCACCACTATCTGAACTCTCACTGTCTCCTCTCCCATCTCAAAATCTGGTGCCCCTTCGACTTCATTCTCTCTCACCTCATTACTCACCTATCCTCTACCATCTCACCTGCATTAACACTCCTCTCACCAAAGGCATCTTTCCATCTACACTCAAACAAGCCCTCGTAATGCCTATACTCAAAAAACCCTCTTACCTACTCAATTTTTCTGCACGGTAGAGCCTGCAGAATTCGCCTGCGTGAGGAATGCAGGCGATTCGCAGGCTATGTATTTAATAGGGAAAACGCGCATGCGTTTTTTGCAGCGATTTCGCGTGCGAATTCGCAGGAAAACTAATGTAAATTGAACCAGGCAGTGACATGGTTAAATTCGCATATACCCTGCCTATGCGAAATCGCATGCAAAATCACGGCAAAAAACGCACGCGGAATCGCATCCGAATGCGATTTCGTCAGCGGTGGAATCCCAGTGATTCGCACCGCACTAGTGGAAACGAGCCCGTATGGTCTTGCTCAGCTCATGAGTTCCTTTTGGCTTCTGTTATCACCTGTACATTGACGATACCCAAATCTACCTTTCAGCTCCCGACTTGGATACTCCAAAAGCTCGTGCCCCTGACTGTCTCAATGCAATCTCCTCCTCCTTGTCCTCCCGTTTTCTAAAACTCTATATAGACAAGACTGAAATGGTAATCTTCCCAACACCCAATTCAACACCCCTGTCTGACATCACTATTTCTGTTGATGGCACTTCAATAACACCTGTCACCCAGGTTTGCTGCCTAGGTGTAATACTGGACTCAAGTCACTCATTCAAACCCCACAATGATCATCCTCTTGTCGTCCCCACTTAAAAAACATCTCCTGCATCCGCCCTTTTTTCACATAGGAAACTACCAAACGTCTGGTGCATGCCCTGATTATTTCACGACTCAACTATTGCAATTCTCTGCTCCTTGGCCTCCCTGCTACAGTCCATCATGATTTCTGCTGCACGACTCATCCACCTCTCCTCCTGCTTCTCCAGCCCAATCCCCCTCTGTCAGTCTGGCTGCCAGTTACACAAAGGATACAATTTAAAATCCTGATTATCACCTACAAAGCTCTTTATGACCTAAGGTGGCCATATACTTATAGATTTGAAGCGGATTCGACCATTAGATCGATTTCTGTCAGATGCCTGTCAAGTCCAATCTGACAGGAATCTATCTGATGTGTGCCACATACTAGGAACAGATTTCAGAATTAAATCTATTGGAAATCTATCTAAATGCATTATTGGACCATTAGATCCAATGCAACTCTATGGGCCATGGATCTGCTACCAGCAGCAGATCGACCTAGATCTTCCACCCTGTCAGATAGATCAAATCCATTGAAATCAAAATCGGCCACAAATCGATCATTCGATTTGATAGAATCGATTTCTAATTGATCGATTCTATAGAATCGATCGATGGCTGAAATCGACCAGTGTATGGGCCCCTCTAGCACCTTAACTTTTTTCCAGATAACATCCTACATGCAATCTAGGTGCCCAGTACTCCATTGTGTACATTGTTCGTTGCGATATCCCACATCGATACCACCGTGCACTGGAACGAGCAAGTGCGACTAAGATTTTCCAGCATGATTGATACCTCCGACCGATTTCGGCCCAAAATCGTTCGAAGTTTTGATCAGGCGGACATGTGGTACCGATTTTCATTCAATTCAATAAAATCGGATGGTCGATCTGTAAAATTGGTAAATATATGGCCACCTTAAGTTTAAACTGTAAAGCAATTCAAGGGTGTACATCTCCCACGCGGCGGGGCTCCCCTCCACAGTTGGGAGTGACACTCCTGGTATAAGACGACTTTTCAGAGGTTAAGTTCTTAATTCTCACACTATTTTTGTTTTTCCCGCCTCAGGTTTGCTGGTTACAGTAGTCGAGCATGCAGACAGTCTTACCCGGTAGTGTTGACACTCCAGCTTCTGATTGGCGCAGTCCCAGCTCTCCTTATTGTTCTAGGATTATTCATCCTCATCTTCTACCCAATCACTGAAGACACAAGGCGGGAGACAGAGATGGCTCTTGATGGGATGAGGTAATCATAGGCTACTCATAACACAAAGCAAACATTTACCTGCTGTCCTGTCATTCCTACAGTACCCAGGAAAGAAGATTGGCCGGCATAATACAACCAACAGATTGTCTGCAACGTGGCGACATATAATTTTACCTCTTTCTTTGATCTTGTAAACAGCAATGTGAGTAGTCAGTATAGGTTACTTTGTAGTGCAGGATAACATGACGTGTGCTCTTGAATAAGATCACAAACCTGTCCACTAAAAGCAGATATATAATAGATGATGGGCCCGATCCAATTCACTTTTCCTCCCAAGTTTTCTCTAGCAGATAACTTTTTAGCATTCAGCAATTTAAAAGTGGTGCCAGAATTTTTTCTGAGTATTTTCTTGCTTGCTGGTGGCTTAAAGAGAAACTCCGACCAAGAATTTAACTTTATCCCAATCAGTAGCTGATACCCCCTTTTACATGAAAAATATAATGATTTTCACAAACAGACCATCAGGGGGCGCTGTATGACTGATTTTGTGCTGAAACCCCTCCCACAAGAGGCTCTGGTACCGTACGGTACTCTGGGCAAACTGCCACAATGTAACAATGTTCACAGACAGGAAATGGCTGTTTAGAGCTGTCTGTAACAGCCAAAACAGCTAGGAGCAGCTTACATAACCTGCCCACAGTAAAAATGTCACCATGTAATAAATGTCAGAATGTGAATCTGGGAGAGGAAAGATTTTACAATGAGCAAACACTGACTAAATCATTTATAGATAATTATGGTAAAAATGAAGCACTTTTTTTATTACATTATTTTCACTGGAGTTCCTCTTTAAAGCCAGTGTAAAGTGAAGTAAAACAAAAAACAACATACTTCCCTATAGAGAGGGAAGGCTCTGGGTCCTATAGAGACTTCCCGTTCCTCTCACGTTCCTCTCATTACAGCGATGTTACCCCCGTTTTAATCCCCCACCACAGGAGGTTTTGGAAGTCTTCAGAGTACTTCAGTTCTGTACTGCGTTTGCGTGAGCGCGCGAGATACCGCGCTCACATATGTGCAGCACGGAGCAGTCCGTCTTAGGGAGCACTTGGGTTCTGAAAGCCTTCCGAAGCCTCCTTTGGCTGCACAGAGCAGTATTCGACCGATCATTCGAATACTTCTACAGGGGGTGACAGCGCTGGAGTACAAAAAAATATGGCAGCCTCCATATACCTCTCACTACAGTTCTCCTTTAATATTGAGGGTACCTCTGGCTAACTAATGCTAAAGCTGGCCACTAACGGTCCAATTTCTAGCGAAAAATCGTTCGAGCGATCAGAAATTCTGATCGGATTGGTTGTAAATCTCCATTGGTGGACACAATCGATTATGAACGAGTGAAAAAAATGTCGCCCGAATGAATTTTCGTCGAACGAAAATTTGGATTTTCTTGGTGGTCGTGATAGATAGGAAGAAATGATTGGTTAGTTGATGGTGTAGTGAACGATTTTTCGTCCGATCAGAATTTCTGATCGCTCGGACGATTTTTCACTAGAAATTGAACCGTTAGTGGCCAGCTTAAGGGACACCTGTAGCTTCCTATGACGGGTAAGTGAGAAGTGACAGCCAGCACACTTGTGGCGCAGTTCAGCTGAGGTTTGTGGGTTCATGGATGGTGAAGTTTAGGGTACCAGGACATCCGTGCCTATAGGCTCCTGTGATGTAAATCCAGGCCTGCCCTTTCTATGGGTAAAAAGACACTAAAGCCTTTTGCGCTGAGCATGCTGCATTGTGATCAGTGCCAAGAACGTATGCAGCACTGCCACTGTAAATGCACACATTACCGGGTTCAGTCATGACATGCTGTACATTACTGCATCAGAACATGCTGCACTCCACGTGAAAGCCCCACAGGAAACCTATATTGTTGTTTGCAGTGGAAATGGCCATTAATGGTGGCAGTGCTTGCTAATGTATGTTGGTGAGCAAGAGGCTCATTTGTCATGCTGTTTGAATGAAATCATGGGGTCATGCAGAAAACTGGTCCTGACACCAGATATTTACTGATCACCACAATGAATAAAGTTGCATGTAAAAACAAACAACTTTACAAGTATAAAACCAAAAGTTTTCTCTTCCAGGTTACGGACGCGACGATCTACCCTTATTGCCTTGTGAGCTGGACGCTGTTTTACACCAAGATGAATATGAAGCCAGCATGCCAAAATTTACACCAGACGTCCCTCTCCATCTGCAGAACTCTCCGCCCACCACTGATTCGATTCACTAGTCGAATCAGAATCCATAGATGAGAAGCAGTAACACCTCTGACCATCGAATGTCCAGATGAGGAAGTTTGGGCTGCCCGATACCGTGGCCTGGAATCAGCTGCATTATTACCACTCTAGTGTCAGAACAATGAATCTCTGTGTCCGAGAGAAAAGTTTGTGATGTCCACAGCGACGCACCAGGTTCTGCCTTCTTTTAGTTTGTAGAGATGACCTAATCAAGGGAGAATCTCACGGCCACTAGAAGATCAATGAGATGCAAAATGGCTGCCGCTTGAAATTGGGCCAATGGAATGCACTTCCTGTCGATTTGGATTGGCTCAATTTCAAGCGGCATACAATCTGCATGCAAGCCAGAATTATTTGCGTCTCGTTGACCACATAGCTGCTATGGGTGACACAAACAGTTTAACACAAAAGGGAAGGAAAAATGGTTGTGCTTAACTTTTTTTTTTTTTTTTTGAAGTTTGTAAGTTTTTAAAATAATGTTTAAAATTATTTATATAACTTTATTTTACAAATAAATGTCATGCATTTAGGGTGTTTATTTTGCAGTGTCTAATAAGAAAGCAGAAAACTGCTTGAGTGGTTGTAGGATCTCTATGCAATATACAACAGGGGTCAGTCAAATATCTCAATAAGGGCTCAGACACCCTACCGGATAAGTGCTTTTCTGTGCGCTATTTGTCCTCCAGAGCTTTCTGAGAGATTTTTAAAAACCGTTCCCATTGACTTACATTAAAATAGTGGTAAAATCGCGATTGTGGTTAAATTGCGCAATTGTATAAGTCAATGGGAGCGTTTTTTTTAGAAAAGCTCTCAGAAAGCTCCGGAGGCCAAAAAGTGCTCAGAAAAGCTCCTATAGTCTGCCCTTAAAGAGAATCTGTATTGTTAAAATCACACAAAAGTAAACATACCAGTGCGTTAGGGGACATCTCCTATTACCCTCTGTCACAATTTCGCCGCTCCTCGCCGCATTAAAAGTGGTTAAAAACAGTTTTAAAAAGTTTGTTTATAAACAAACAAAATGGCCACCAAAACAGGAAGTAGGTTGATGTACAGTATGTCCACACATAGAAAATACATTCATACACAAGCAGGCTGTATACACCCTTCCTTTTGAATCTCAAGAGATCATTTGTGTGGTTTTTCCCCCCTGCAGCTATCTTCCACTGAAGTGTCAGGCTGTTTGTTCCTGCAGAGTGCAGACAGCTCTGCCTGTATGTAATTCATCAGTATGTGAAAGCCCAGCCAGCTCAGAGGAGGATTTATCCAGCTTGTAAAAGATAATAGAGCAGAGAGAAGCTGCTCTAATCTAAATAACACACAGGCAGTGTGCATAGAGGGGCCTGGAGGGGGGAGATGCATCACAGAACCACAACACTGAAGAACTTGGCAGCCTTCCAGACACAGGCTGACAAGTCTGACAAGAGAGAGATAAGTTGATTTATTACAGAGATGGTGATAGTAGAACGTGCTGCAGTAAGCCAGAACACATTAGAATAGCTTTTGGAACTTGTAGGATGATAAAAAACAGGATGCAATATTTGTTACGGAGTCTCTTTAAGGGCAGGGCCCACTAAAGTACTTCCCTCATCACATCCAGTACTAATGAAAGAAGATAACATATATATCGTGGGGACCAATCTTATCAATCAATCAGACATTCATGTCACTTTTGTGACTATTGTCTCAAGGTAACCACTGTGTAGGCAAGATGGGAATCATATGCCTGTCCCCGCTCAGGTTTAAAAGTCGCTCTCTGTAGTAAAAGGATAATCAGGATCAATCCCTAAACCAGGGGGTGGACAACAATAGAAATTGAGATTGATGATACCGAGGCGCCAATTAGAATATAATATTTAAAAAGGAGGTAGTGGTGGACTTAACCCCAGGAAGCCGGGCACACTTGGTGTAATTTAAAAATCAGTTATTTAATAAAAAGACAGCAACAGCAATAACAAGTCCACTTGCAACACGTTTCACAGGCGTACCTGCTTCCTCAGGCAACTGTGTGCAGCATCTGTTTGCCCAAACCATTAAGGCCTGGCACCTATGTGCGAAATTTTAAGTTGCTTCAGGCATGATACAGAACTGGATCAGAACCGTACAAAAGTAATGTCACATACAGAAGCTTATATATGGTTTACAAGGGTATACAGCAATCTGACACCATGTCACACAGTCATTTAGGAGGTGCCAGCTTTATCTTTGATGGTTCCGATGCCTCTCTGTGGAGGGTCGAAGCGATTTGAACTGCTGGTCAAATAATTTCCATGGGTGGTCAGAGAGGGCACAGAGAGATGATCGGGGAGGCTCCATGACATCCAGAGCCATCCTTCTAAATATGCAGTTTTTTTTTTACACAGCTCGCTTCTGGATCACTTTAAACGGTAATGAATATGGGAGCCATTAAACTTCAGCTTCACTTTATCCCCAACTCCCAGTCCAAAGGCCTCCCTAGCCCTGTGCAGCACTCGGAGGGATCACCCTTGGGTCAGCAGAAAACCGTTTTTTCCACAGACCATTTTCGTTTTACAGTGTGTGTTTTCTGCAGAATTGGCCTACAATCAAATGACAGCAGTGGACTGTCAGCAATAAAAATCGCATGCGGTGTGCAAAAAAATAAAATAAAAAAAATAGCGCAGTTAGCCAAGGTTTTTTCCCCCCCACACGGTAACAGCACTAATGGTACATATTAATTAACATGGACTTTCACATCGGGAGCGTTTCTGCCTGCAGGAAAATCATGTACAATCCCCCCAAGTGTGACTCCTGCCTCAGTGACAGGACTTGCTTTTGTACCTGTGTAGTTGCTCCTGTGGTAGCTGATGTCAAGTAAATCATGTTGGAACTGCCTGGGTAGGAGCCCCTCTACCAGCCACTTCCTGTACTACAGACTTCTAGAGCTGCAGTCTCTGTACCCCAGGCCCTTTCCCTGGGCAGCATGATAGTGCAAACCAAGCAACCGGCCTATGCCTAGTTTCTTCTGTTCACTCCTTCACCTGAGCAGTTTCAGGTCATGTGACTTGTCATGTGTGCGTTACTAAGCTAAAAGATTGTAATTCAGAATGGTGACCACCGCCAAGTTTACAAATATAAGAATTGTAACCCAGGATTGAACTTCATCCCAATCAGCAGCTGATACCCTCTTTCCCATGAGAAATCTATTCCTTTTCACAAACGGATCATCAGGGGGCGCTGTATGGCTGATATTGTGGTGAAACCCCTCCCATAGTGTGATGTCATGACCATGGTCCTAACAGTTTCCTGTCTGTGAGCCTTGGTGCATTGTGGGAAATAGAAGGCTTTTTCCAACTGACAAGCAACCGGTATCTCCCTCTGTTTATATATATCTATAAAAAATAAAACTTTTAGCCTATCGCATTGTTAGGGGGTGTGGTTATAGATAATGGCAGTTGGTGCTGTCTAGTTTTTTTCATGTCTGCCAGTAGTAAAGATGATGACGTGCAGATGGCGAATATCAATTATTTCTTGATCTCTCTTCTATTTGTTGACTTCTCACTTTGCAATGCATTGATTTTCTTCCTCCTTTTCGCTAAAGTTCCTCTTTAATTTTAAACCAAGAATGACCACAAGTAGATCACGGCTGATTATAGAAACATCTTTATTAGAGAAATGTTATAGTCAGGAGCTACAATCATATCACCCCCCTTTCTGGGGATTATGAATGGGCCCCGGAGACCACATATCTGTACATTCCAAGGATCACATGACCAATACATTCAGCTGCATTCTTATTGTCAATATACATCATTATTATACACACAACAATAGCAGCAATAACATTCCAGTTCTACAGTAAACATTGCAGCCATTAGGCCAGTGGTATCAAATGTCTCCATCAAGCTCCACCCATCATATCTGCAGGAAGAAAATGACAAGAAGCTGATTGGTTGCAATCACCAAACCAAATCCATTCCTTAAAGCAGTTCCAGCAATCTCTCCTCCCCGCTACATAAAGTGAACCTGTCACAAGAGAAGTGTGAAAGCCGATGCTACCATCTCCTCCAGGAAATACACACTTACCTGACCTGGTTACAAGTTCCTGGTAAGTTAGAAACTATTTCAGGAAAAGGATCAGCATCAGCGGCCGCCATTTACCTCTCAAGCACCATTTCCCATGGCCTCCAGCCAGCCAGGTGAACTTCAAAGTCCAGCCTTGTAACAGTTTTACACTAGGACTTGGGGTGGTCAACAAGAAGCCAATAATTATCAATTCATTCAACATGTAGCCAATTCAAAGCAAATTCATGCAGCTTGGAAATGGACCAAATAAATGTAGGCTTGGGTGCTTTCCTTGCATTGAAGGGCATCCACGGCTATAATTATTAGGTAAGTCCCGGAAGAGTTGATCCAGGGATTTAACTGACTGCCATTTGCAGTCGGGAAGGTGTCTTTCAGCAGCAATAGAATGACACAGAGGCATGTCATTGTGCACATGACATGCCCCTGGGTCCTATTAGGATTTCAATATTCCGCCTCGGGGTCTCTTTAAGGCTGGATACACACCATGAGTTTCCGCGTCGAATGCGTCCGTCGATACGCGTCGATTCGATTATTTCCGAGCATTTCCGAACGAATTTCGATGATTTTTAGGTCGATTGCCATGTAAAGTATGGCAAATCGACGTAACGATCCATCGAAGCTTGAATCGGACATGTTGGAAATAATCGAATTGACGGACGCATCGAACGCGGAAACGCATGGTATGTATCCAGCATTAGGCTGATTGACCCAAGGCCTTGTAAGGTTTTTCACCTTCCACTGGATCAACTGGGGTACAGGTACATACACACAGGTACGTACACACACACACACACTTTTTTTCCTGGTTGGACTTGATGGACGGATGTCTCTTTTCAACCAACCTAACTAATGTTGCATCTGCTACACCTGACTGTTCCATTTTCAAGGTGCATAAAATCACCATATGATTTGCATCAACCTAGAATTATTTACATGTACCTGACTATCCCTAGATGCTCCTATAAGGCTGGTTGCATAACGCCTAAGTTGTTTTGTGTGGACTGCAATGGACCCTGCGTGTGCTACAACATACGGTACACGTTATTTAAAATGGAATGTGCCCACATCCATACATGTCATCCAGAAACTCACTGCATGCAGCAAGTTATAATGCGATCCGTTACAGCACAGAGATCTAAACAGACCCATAGAATTGTATGGGAAGGGAGTTCACATGCAGAACTATTGCACAGTGCAACAGATGCAGTGTGATTGCACACTGAGGTCTTACTGTAATACTGACGGCTGTACAGGGTTGTTTATGAGCGTTTTGGAGATCAGCTTGCGTAAATATTGTTTGGCCGCCCGGCCAGCTGGGCGCAGGGCGAGTGGGACAGCGGCTCATCCTGTTGCCGCTGAAATACTGGAGGGTGTTAAAGAGAAACCGTAACCAAGAATTGAACTTCATCGCAATCAGTAAGCTGATACCCCCTTTCCCATGAGAAATCTTTTCCTTTTCACAAATGGATCATCAGAGGGCTCTGTGTGGCTGATATTGGGGTGAAACCCCTCCGACAAGAAACTGTGAGGACCATGGTCCTGGCAGTTTCCGGTCTGTGAACCTCATTGCATTGTGGGAAATAAATGTTTTCAACTGTTTCCAGCTGCCAAAAAAACAAGCAGCATCTCCTTCCAGTGACATCACCTGCCAGCAGTAAAAATGTCACCATGTGATAAATGTCAGAATGTAAATCAGGGAGAGGAAAGATTTTACAATGGGCAAACACTGACTGAATCATTTATACATAATTATTGTAAAAATGAAGCACTTTTTTTTTTTTATTACATTATTTTCTCTGGATTCCCTCTTTAACATTGCTGGCGGTACCCCCGAAGGTAGTTCGGGGTAAGCCGCGCAGGAGGTTTTCTCAGGCCCTGCTGGGCCGATTTGCTTAATTTTTTTTTTTTGCTGCACGCAGCTAGCACTTTGCTAGCTGTGTCAGCACATCGATCGCCGCCGCCCCGCGCTCGATCGCCGCTATCCGTCGCGCCGCCCCCCCCCCCAGACCCCGTGCGCTGCCTGGCCAATCAGTGCCAGGCAGCGCTGAGGGGTGGATCGGGACTCCCAATGACGTCACGACGTCGCTGACGTCATCCCGACCTGGCGCCATAGCGACGGGGGAAGCCCTCCAGGAAATCCCGTTTTTTGAACGGGATTTCCTGATCGGAGATAGCCGAAGGCGATTGAAGCGGGCGGGGGGCTATCATGTAGCGAGCCCTGGGCTCGCTACATGATTTAAAAAAAAAAAAAAACTGCTGCGCTGCCTCCTGGCGGAATTCATTAGACCGCCAGGAGGGTTAAATACTATCCCCCCACCATCTTACACTATTATACTTTTTCTTTATAAAAATTATTCTTTCAAAAAAAAAGATTAAATACTATTCCCCCTCCGAGTCATAGCAACTTGTAGGGAGAAGTAATTTGGGGTCTGGCGATTAGTATGTACCTTCGTTGCCACTGTCTTTTCATTCAAGATGCTTCTGGCTTATGCCACTAAAATAGTGTTGTACCGTGTTAGCCATTGCTAAAAGCCAGGAAGTTTTCAATTAGGATGATACCATTTATTTGCTAACTTAAAAGAATAAGAGTGAGCTTTCAGCTATCCACCCTTTCCCAGAATCAAATCCAGTATGCTGACAAGGTGTTGGAGCACACAGCTACACACAGTACATGCACCATTAAAAGAGGATACACTTTTTTTTTTTTTGCAAAAATAAATAAGGTCATTAAGATGCCTTAATTGAAATAGAACATCCAAATAGGGTTTTGAGAGGATGTTAGCCAATTTATGACAAAAAGATAAGACCCATTGTTTACTTCATCCTCACTTAAAGGGATACTGTAGGGGGGTCGGGGCAAAATGAGTTGAACTTACCCAGGGCTTCTAATGGTCCCCCGCAGACATCCTGTGCCCGCGCAGCCGCTCACTGATGCTCCGGCCCCGCCTCCGGTTCACTTCTGTAATTTCTGACTTTAAAGTCAGAAAACCACTGCGCCTGCGTTGCCGTTTCCTCGCTTCCCCTGATGTCACCAGGAGCGTACTGCGCAGGCACAGACCATACTGGGCTTGTGCTATACACTCCTGGTGACATCAGCGGGAACGAGGACACGGCAACGCAGGCGCAGGGGTTTTCTGACTTTAAAGTCGGAAATTCCAGAAGTGAGCCAGAGGCGGGGCCGGAGCATCGGTGAGTGGCTGCGTGGGCACAGGATGTCTGCGGGGGACCATTACAAGCCACGGGTAAGTTCAAGTCATTTTCCCCCAACCCCCCTACAGTATCCCTTTAACTTAAGGTACATACATACGTCGGATTTTCGCAAACGACCCGTCATTTGGACGTCCAAACGACCGGTCGCTTGGACGTCAAATCGGGCGTGTGTACAGTCTGTCGTTCAGCGGTTAAGAAAGGACTTGAGCGATCCGCCACGCGGATCGCTCAAGCCCAGTCTTATCAGCTGAACGACAGACTGTACACACGCCCGATTTGACGTCCAAACGAAGTGCCATTTAGACGTCCAAACAAGGGACCGTTTACGAAAATCGACGTGTGTATGTACCTTTAGGCTCAGAGGGATCGTAAATTCTGAAGTTCAAGAGTTAGCTGCAAGCAGGATGGATGCAATATGTGTCTAGGCTGAAAAAGAATTAGGCATTACATACCATTAACCTCACACCAAGATTACGCTAATTCTTTTAAATTAACCAATAAACGGTATGATCCGGATTCAAAACGTCTTGTCAATAAGCATTTATTATAGCTCTGTACAAAACAATTTCAGATTCACATAATGCAATTTTTTAAATAAATAAGAATATAAAGGTAGCCATATACTACAATACTGTCATTTTTAACCACGTTTTATGTCCTGTACGCTTGTACTGGCCTGAAGAATTCACTACAGGTAATAGTGCACAGCACTGAGTAGTACATTTGCCTTATTAACAAATCTCTGCTTACACAGAAGAAGAAAAAGACACCAATGACCTGGCTACTCAAGAAATAATACAGTGGCTGGCTAAATGATCAGTGTGCAAATCATAGCCACGTGGCAAGTGCCACACACCGCAGCTTCCCCAGCCCTCTAAGCAGAGTATTAGGCAATATTCCACTAGACTAGACAGTAGTTGGTAAAATATTTCTCACTGTTAGTGGGACAGATTTACTGATACACAGCAAATTGGAGCAAAAGTTAAACAGTCTCCCCCAGCAAGTAATCACGTGTTAAAGGGCAACAGAAGCGAGGGTGACATGGAGGCTGCCATATTTATTTCCTTTTAAGCAATACCAGTTGCCTGGCTGTTCTGATGATCCTCTGCCTCTACTACTTCTAGCCATAGACACTGAACAAGCATGCAGCAGATCAGGCGTTTCTGACATGATTGTCTGATCTGACAAGATTAGCTGCATGCTTGTTTCTGGTCTGATTCAGACACAACTGCAGCCAAACAGGAGGGATTTCAGGCAACTGGTATGGTTTAAAGTGGACCGGAAGTCGGAACTTCTCTCTGCTCTAAACTATATGCAACAGCATATTAACCTTTAAAGAGAGACATTTCTTTGTTACAGCCGATACAAATCCGGCAACAAATCTGCAGTGTCTTCCTGCTTTCATGGAAGCAGACATAGGGTTAACATACTGTGTTCACAAATCAGCTGGTCTGCAAAGGCAGAGGAGATTCTTGAGCTGACAGCTGAGAGATCAAATTACAGTTGTGATTAGTCACGGATGAGGAGGAATTAGACAGGGTAAACTCTCTAAATACATACAGGGTGCATTTTCCTTCTGTCCTGTGGAAGAGTTCAGGTCCACTTTAAAAAGGAAATAAATATGGCAGCCTACATATGCCTCTCACTTCAGTTTTAAATGTAGTTAATCTTGGATTGGTTGCTCTTGTCCACTGCTCTACTTTTGATCCAGTTTTGTTTGTACCCATCTTGATAGAAGACTGGAGTCCTTGTTTGTTAGTTTTCATGTATAACTGCCTGATCACATTAGCACACCACTGGCCTCGTCTCATCACCACTGAAGACATTCACTCGTATAGTGTACCCGTCCTGCACACAGCAGATACTGCCATCTTGTGTAGCCTACTAGTCAGGATATTCTGCACTGTATGATCTGTAGATATATTATAGGAAATGACTAGTGGAGATGTGAGGTCTAAACATAGGCATCAGTGCACCTCTAAGGCTTTTTTCACACAGGAGAATGAAGGCTGTGAACTCAGTGCCTGTCAACTGCTCCCGTGCATCGGCCAGGGTTTTTCTTTTGCTATCGTACTGGAGAGATGGTCACCTGACTGAGCCACATCTAAGTGTGGCTGCACACAGATGTGCTGCTGGGTAACCCTCAGTGTTCGCCCCAGAAATTATTTCCTGCAGGGTGGCGTGAAAAAGTAGCCGGGTGGGGCGAGATGAGAGAATGCAGAGCCAGTGCTTCTGTGCGCAACTCTGCTTAAAGCAGAGGAGGAGGTGAGCTGATAACAGCCGGGTGCTCACCAAAACTAGCCGGGTGGAGCGCCCGGCTAAAAGAGCTTCAGAAATCAGAAAACTTTATTTCGCCAAGGATGACTGGGTCATGCCCAGAATTGTTTTTGGCACAATACATCTGACTCAGAGAGAAGACATAGGTAGATGTATTGTGCCAAAAACAATTCCGGGGAGAACATTGACCCTCATGCCAGAAGGGGGGTGGGAGAGGCAATGGATCTGGACTGCTGGATCATCTCCTCCGAGCAACCATCTTTGAATGGATGCTTTCCAGAGAGTGCTTTTGTAAAGAACAAATGAAATACTGAGAATCCCCCCTGAGGAGATGGACTAGTCAAAAACCTGTCAGTTCAGTCAGATTTCTACTTACTACTGTAATAATAATCTGATAATAATCTGAACATTTGTATAGCACTTTTCTCCTGTCGGACTCAAAGCGCTCGCTACTGTAAGTGACTGCAACATAGGAGAAAAGTAATGTAGGTCTTATTTTACTCTGGAAGAGACATATTTCTTATTTGTGTGTGCTTACATGTATTATAAATGCTACAATTTTTTTTTGCGGTAGTGTTCCTTTTAAAAATACACTAAAACCTAACACACACACCTCCTTTACTCTGACATTAGCTAACAACAGAGCCACTCAGGGTTCACAAGATGGCCGCCCTCCAGCTGTGCACGCAACAGGTACACTTGTATACCGGTACAGTTTCCAGCATTTAGCAATAACTCTGCAAATACAAGAAAGGTACAATCAGTGCAGTAACATGCATTAGCTTGAAAGGGAAAATACATTCTTCATGCGTGTTAACCAACTCTGCGATATATCTACATAGAAATACTGTACACTTCACCACCACTTCACAGACACTCCTAGTTCACTATGAAGATAAGCACACCCATATGGAACGGCTCTCCTTGCCGACCGGAGATCTCCTCACAAACCCAGAGACTCATTACTGGAGTGCTTTTCAGGCGTAAAGTCCTGTGGATTCAGGATGTGTATTGCACTAAACCCTGGAAGAAAACTCAGCAGCACCGGAGGTACGGAAGAACTCCTTGTCTGGTTCGAGCAGTCTGTGTAATAGACATGTATAGATTCCTGTAGAGGTGGGTGCTGGAGCCCGTAGTCCAGAACAGTCTGAACGCTCCGCAGGTAGGATGTAAGGACTTACAGTAGGTTAGGTAATGCTGCTTTGAGGCTCTGCATGACTGCCATATTGTGCACTCATTGGAGACAGAGGAGAGGCCCGGGCATCTCTGATGTACAATTCCTGGTTGGCCAAAAAAGTCAATGGAATGAAACCTTCACTGTCTGCGGTCAGGGTGATCCAACAGGAGGAACCTAAGGAAAGGTAAGGTACAGCTGTTAATGCAGTCCTTCACAGTGTGAGATACTGTGTGTCATTTCAGTATGGCCTCCGGTGGCATCATTGAGCAAGAGCCCAAAATAGGAATGCCATACATTACTCGATATTGCGGTGCAATCGATCTTCGGATTCGATAATTTTATCGGAATGGAAGACAACTGGTGCTGCAACATGGCCATCTGGCCAAAATAGATTAATCGGGAATGACAGGAAGTTTTGGTAGGGCTCGATTGGCTGCGCAATGGTATCGCTCTTCGATATTTTACAACAACCGACAGACCCCCAAGCCAGCCCCCCCCCCTCCCCCCCATTGGCTGTACACAGTGTTAAAGGCTCACCTGTCCACAGCTGTGACTCCTGGACTCCTACAGTGTCCAGCATCACAGCTAGAGCCTGTTCCACATGATACTGGCGCATATTGTGGCGTCACTACATAAGCCAACAGGGTTCTCCCCAGCCAGGTGGCATGAAAAATTAGCCAGGTGGGGTAGGACAGGTGCCGTTGCTTCCATAGGGGCAAACTGTGCAATTTCCCAAGGCCCCAGAGCTGGCTGATGGGCCTCAAGTCTCCCCCTAATTGATAGTGCTCCCCCAGTGTGCTCCTCTGACACATGATTGCTGGGTGCTGCTGTGAGCACAATCTTTCACACATAGACAGGCACACAAACACACCTCAGACAAGAGAAACTTACCTCTGGTGTGGAAGCAGCATAAGGAGGGGAGGCGGGGCCAGAAATCAACAAATAATACTTAATAGGTGGGATGCACACACTCACAGCTCTCTGGTCCGGTGTGTCAGCAGCAGATCGGTAGAGTGTGTTAGAAACATATTCTGTACCAGTGAACAGCGCTACCATCATGCAAACCAGGCAGCAAACTCTAGGGGGCAGCAGCGCTGTACACTGGTACAGGAGATTATATTTCTCACACACACTGCCGACCTGCTGCTGACCAATGGGACCAGGGAGCTCTCAGTATGTGATCCCATACCTTAATTATTATTCAATGATCTTCTGGCTGGCCCCACCTCTTTTGCATGTGCTGCTCTGATAAGAGAGCCATGACAGCGGGGCGCTCACCAGAATTAGCTGGGCGGAGCACCCGGCTAATAGGGCTTGGGGTGAACACCAAACAGAGTCATGAGGTACAGGCGCTAGGACAATTTCCAATAGATTTCAAAATCGAGTAATGTATGGCCCCGCTAAAGGGTTATACTTGGACTTCTGTAAATAAGCACCCTCGACCCGTTATCTCATGAGTTTCCCAGAACTATTTTTCCTCTGAAAGTACATTTTGTTTGGGTCATGTAGTCAAAACTTCAAGATTATGCACATAGTTGAACCCTGCCGTTAGTAACGTATCAAAACAATATAACGTCTGGTATGCATAAGGTGTGACCAATGCATATATTATGTTTTTATTAGCTGAAAAGATCTTTTCATGCTTGCTCCTAGTATTTACAATATAATACATATTATCTAGGCTTTAAAGTGTACCTGAGATGAAGGGAGGCGGAATTATACATACCTGGGGCTTCCTCCAGGCTAATTGCTCTCTCGCCATCTTCCCCCACCTCCTGGTTCTTCTGAAAAAGGCCCTGGAAAGTCCTCTGGTCCGAGGCCAACTGCACATGCACAGCCGCGCGCGATGGGGAGTGCCGACTGGCTCCAACTGGAGGACTTCCTCACGATAGCTTATATAATGTCAGTTCTGGGTGGGCACTGGAGCCTTCAGTGACCTGGACTGCCGAGACAGCTTATTTCGGCGCAATGCTGCCTGATGATTTGGGCGCTGCTAAAGGCTGTAATGAGAATTGTTGCTATAGCGATGCTCAGTGACTAATATGGGCACCGCCGATTGCCGCAGTTCAAATGAGGTAAAAAAACTAGGTAATTTGGCCACTGCTAATGCCTGAATTACGTCTCCCTGGAGTTGCAACAATTCTGAGGAGAAATATCATCAACGCCACCCTGGACTTTAGGCAGACTCAGGGTCAGCCATCTTTCGGCTCACCTCGCCCCAACGCTGCCGGGCCCCCCCCCCACCCGCGCGCTGAAATTTGTCCACGGACAAAGGAAAACCAGAGCTGATGAAAGATAAACGTTTTGAGCATACCTGGGGCTTCCTCAAGCCCCAAAAGCTTGGATCTCTCCCACGCCGCCGTCATCCGCTGCCCGCAGCTCCGGTACCCGGTCCTGTCACTTCAGCCAGTCGCAGCCAGTCTGACGTAAGAGAAGTAGTGTGCTCTTTGCTGGAGAGATACGTAGAGGGCGCACTTCTCTTGCGTAGACTGGCCGCGACTGGCTGAAGTGACGGGACATTCTCAAGTGGGGTAATTAGTATCTCAGCAGAGATAATTAACTCTGTGGATTTCCAAACATGCACCGTTTGTGAGCCTTGAGGACGGGGCTGGGAAGCCTTTATATAGGTAGCATAAAATCTATAAACAGGACTGTTCACCTACTGGTCTCTGCTCCATAAATGTATAGGGGAAGAAAGGGGACACTAAACACCTGGAAACTGTATAGGAGAGGAAGGACTACTAAACATCAGGGAAATGTATAGATGAGGGATGAAGGACCACTAAACACCGGGCAACTGTATAGGGGATGAAGGGGGGCTATTAGACACCAGGGAACTTTATAAGGGAGAAAGGTGGCCACTAGACAGGGAGGTCAGTCCGCGACTTGGTCCCAGAGCTCAATTTAGGCCCACTTTGTATTTGAGTTGGCCCCCCCTGGTCTAGTGTGTCTTGCTTTACTGGAATTGTCCTAATAGTTCATAAAAGTGTAAAAGGTAAAACATTTCTATGTGAATACCATAGAGAACCAACTCACCCATCTGCATCTCTATGAGGGAGAGACAAAAGAGCTCCTGGATGGTGTGCAGGCGCAGCTTGTTGTCACACAGGAGGACACATTTCCTCACCGGCAGGCTGTCTGCATAGTACTTCTGCAGTCATGAAACAAAGCAACAAACTAACACATTAACCATGATTGATAGTGAACTGACAAGTACATCATCTCCATATTATTGTTCCACATGCAGAAAGTCAGTTGCTTGCTCAATCAACACTTTATCACAAATCTCTAGTTCAGTTGTCAAAACGTGAAAATCCTCTCTACTGGGTGTAAGTCTAACATTTGACCAAAAACAAAACAACAGAAATGAACAGCAGTCCGAACAGTTTTTGATAGTTCACCACAGGCATGTAGCTCCCAGAGCAGAAAAGCCTGGACTGAAGAGATCAGACTTTATCTTAAATGAGCACCTGTCTCAGAGAAAACACCAAATTCTGGGGTGGACGTGATCAAAAAGCAGCGCAGAGGAAAGTGCTGGGACATATGTACACACTATCTATCACTTTCCCACTCTCTCCCTGCAATTGCAAAACTGTCTATGTCATTGTTGAGGAAATTTCCTTTAACTTTATGTTTTCCGTGACACTCATGTGACGGGCAGGAAGTGAGTGAGATTGTCCCAGCTAGTAAACAAACAATAAACAACAAATCATGGCCCCTTTGGTTTGATAGTAAAATTTCTGCCCATGGTGCATGTCAGGCATGGTGATATTGCTGAGATTCTTTTTACCGTCAGGGACTGGGAAAGTAGTCAGTGAAGGGAGGGCAATTCTGCAAGACCCGCTTTAGCCTGCAATAGATCTGAGAGTGAAACTGTGGTCTGTCTGTCTTCTCTGATGTCTTTTCAAGCCCAAGCCTGCCCCCTTGTGGCTCTGCTATGACTGGGTGCTTCCTCTCTGGTTCACTTTAACATAAGCACATAGGTATGTGCATGCTGGATACCTGTGCACTGTCCGTTCCTCTCCTCTTAGCCCCCGATCCCATAATAATTCCTTGAAAAGATTGAATTGAATTTTCAGACAGGAAGGGCAGGCTTGCAGCAATGTTCCCTCTCATTACTTTCCCATTCCCTTGCCTTAAGGAGATTGAATGGGTTGAAGAAGAGGAGGAAATAGATAATTGGGGGTGGGGGGGGGGGGGGCGGTTGGAGGAAGGGGTAATAGCAGGGAACACTGCGCAAGTGTGCCTCTTCCGGTCTAAAAATTTGACTTTAGCCAAGAGTCTAAATTTTCAAGGAGCCTGTATGGGGACTGAATTGGATGTAAACAGTCATAGACAACGCACAGAATTATGGGTATCTAACATGAACATACCTTTGTACTTACCTTAGATAGCTTTGTCTTGGGTCAGGCGTCCTTTAAGATGGAGCTTCAACCGGCACTTGCCATACACAAGTTATTAGCACCGAAATTCTGGCAAGTCATCAATAGTTCCCCCACTAAAAAACGTAACTGGAGTAACAATCCATCTACCACTAAGGACAACTCTAGTTCCATCAGATTTCAGCAGGGACCTGAGCCAAGAACTGATACGCATTATAACGCTGCTGGTGAGTTGGGCGCAGAGTGAGTCAAACGACGGCTCACCCTGCTGCTGCTCAAGTCATAGCAACTCGGAGGGAGAAGTAATTCAGGGTACAGCGATCGCTGGTTCCCCTCACACGCCCTGCAAACTAGTTTTGGCGCTCGTCGCCAAGCCCATCTGCTTTGATGAACAGGTGCCTCCACTAGCCTTGTACCGATCTATGTAGAGAAAAGACATACAGCTGCACACTCAGTCACATTGTGAATAGTTTAACCAGGGATGTGGAGTCGGGGTCGTAGCAATTTTGGGTACCTGGAGTCGGAGTCGATGGTTTTAATAAAGTGAGGAGTCAGATGATTTTTAAACCAAATCCATAGCTTTTGTAAAAATTAGACTAAGGAGACGGAGTATTATCATTATTTAGTATTTATATAGCGCCGACATATTACGCAGCGCTGTACAGTGTGTGTATATATATATAATATATATATATATATATATATATATATATATATATATATATATATATATATATATATATATATATTCTTATCACTAACTTTCCCTCAAAGGAGCTCACAATCTAATCCCTACCATTGCCATATGTCTATATTATGTAGTGTAAGTACTGTAGTCTAGGGCCAATTTTAGGGGGAGCCAATTAACTTATCCGTATGTTTTTGGAATGTGGGAGGAAATTGGAGTGCCCGGAGTAAACCCACGCAGACACGGAGAGAACATACAAACTCTTTGCAGATAGCACCCTGGCTGGGATTCGAACCAGGGACCAAGCGCTGCAAGGCGAGAGCGCTAACCACTACGCCACCGTGCTGCCCAGTAGAGTAGAGTAGAGGAGTTGGAGCAATTTTGGGTACCTGGAGTCGGAGGTTTCATAAAGTGAGGAGTCGGAAGATTTTTGTACCGACTCCACAGCCTAGTTTAATCATAAGTTATGTTGGGGTCCACACATCACTGGTGTATTTCTGGAATCTGTAAGGTGATCTTTTCATCAACAGGGGAAGAAAAAATGTCTGAATGCTTCATGGATACTTCAGTATTTTAGTGTGTGCTGCATATAATTTTCTCAATGACTGGATGCCACAACCTCAGTGGGATGCTTCTGGCTTGTCACACATGAGTGCAGTGACACAGGAGGGTTTGTTAATCTTGTTAGCCAGTAATCTTGAGTGAGCTGTTACCTCTCTTGAACTGTATCTGTTCCTCTCAGACATGAAAGGTTCACACCCCTTGAGCATTATCATAGAAAACACAGATTCTGTGGTCTGTGGAGTGTCATCTTTACATGAAGTCACAGGAGAAGTGGACCGTCCAGCACACTGTGCTCAGTAAAAGCCAGTGACTAATATCCACATCATTGTGTTTACTAGCGGGTTCTGCATTGACGTGAATATACTATAGCTAGGTGATAAAGTAGTTTAATATTTCCCTGCTCTGGTGCTGCTTTGCGTCTCCTTTACTCTCCTACAGGCTCTATGCTGCACACCTCTGGCTCTGAATATCACATGGTCAGCAGCTGGAGGTACAGAGCATGCAGCTGTCAGGAAGAACAGAAGAGACCCAACAGCACTGGAGCAGGTAAATAATACATTACTCTGCTGCACTACTCTTTTATATGATAAGAGGTTGCCGGGTGATAAAAGTTTGTAAATGTGGGTGCATTTTACCAGCTACATTTGTATCTAAGGAGGGGTCCCATTGATTGTTGCTGCGACAGGGCTCAAACTGACGATGTTTCAGCCAGAAACACTGTCACTCTCTGGATGGGAAGGTAGTGTAGTGTTGTTCTTTTACTGCTTGCAATGATACACATTTGAGCCACTCGAGGGACACATAAAATAGCACGGAGGGCCGCATTCAGCCCGCAGGCCTTAGTTTGTCACCTGGGCCCATATGCAATTACCGTATTTTTTGGACTATAAGATGCTCATGACCATAAGACGCACCTAGGTTTAGGCTACAAAAATCAGAGGGAAAACTATACTGTATATACTCGCATAAGCTGAGCCGTGTATAAACCGAGGTAGCCACTTTTCCATGAGAAACCAGGAAAAAGTGATTGACTCGTGTATAAGCCCCCTACCCAGTATAGCCCCCTCCCCATAGCCAGATGTGCCCCAAGGATGACACAGCTGTGTCTTAAGACGCCACTAGATGGCGTCATATATATGAGAAACCGTAATTGCCACACAGGAAGAACCCCCGATCATTACACCACTGACACATTGCTTGCACGCTCCGCTCCACAAGCCAGGGAACACGGGTAGTCTTGAGCAGCGCACTCTGCACACCAAGTTGCAGTGGATGGGGGCACGGACACAGCAGGGAGCCAGCTGGCAAGAGCAGGATCACTAGTGCACAATTCTTAAGCTTCTCTGCCAGTAACAAAACCTGCTCCACCATCCGTTCTGCTCCACTGACCCGCTGAGGGGATAACTTTTCAGCACATTTTTGGTGCTGAAAAATTAGGCTTATACGCGAGTATATACAGTATATACTAAACCTAGTGCATCCATGGTGAAGGGCATCTTGTGGATTATGCTCACTTTGTACCTCATGCCCTCTTGTACCTCGTGTGTCTCCCTGTCCTCCTCTGTCCCCCTTGTGTCCTCCTCTATGCCCCTTTGTGTCCCAGTGTCCTCTTCTGCATGGGCACAGTACAGGGAGTCCCCGACATTGCGGCGGGTTGGAGGTTGGTATTGGCAGGCATTCACAAGTCAGGAACGCCTGCATTTGGACTATAAGACGCAGTGACTTTTTCCCCCACTTTCGGGAGAGAAAAATGAAGTCTTGTAGTCCTAAAAATACAGTAAGTTTTGCTCCCGAGTTGTCTCCTAGGTGTTATTTTCACACTTGTGAATAAAATGCCTTTTAAACCACCTGCAAGCAAGAAAATACTCTAAATAATTTTGACCTTTTCAACTACTTTTTGGTACTTTTTCAGTTGCAAAATGTTCAAATGTTTTTTGAAATTTGAAAAATCAGCTCCTAGGAGAAAACTCAGTAGAAAAGGTTGATTGCATATCAGCCCTGTGCTTTAACCACTTCTATACCATGCTATTTTGTGCTGATCTGTGCTGCGTGGGCTCTCCAGCCCACAGCACAGATCAGGTTGCAGCCAGGCCGATCAGACTTCCCCCCCCTTTTTTCCCCACTAGGGGGATGTCCTGCTGGGGGGGGGGGGGTCTGATCGCCGCCGGCTCTTCAAAGCCCCTATCCGCAGCGCTTCCTGGCCTCCTTCCCCTTCCCTCCCTCTCCCTCCCCCTGTGAGGGGCGCTGGACGGATTTCCGTCCTGCGCCTGATGGGATAGGCTTTAGCCTATCAGATGCCGGCGATCCCCGGCCAATCAGAGGCCGGGGATCACTGATCTCCTCTACGGCGCTGCTGCGCAGCAGCGCCGTATACATGTAAACACCGGGGAAGATATTCCCCGTGTGTTTACATTTACCCTGCGAGCCGCCGATCGGCTCGCAGGGTGTTCACGGAGACACCCTCCGTGAACTGACATGGAAAGTTTCCATGGAATACACTTCAGGATTCAAGGGCGTACATATACACACCGAGAATCCTGAAGTGGTTAAGGGATACCAAAAAAGTCAAAAAAGAAAAATCAGCAGCTAAAGAAATATCACAAGACATGAGGCAACTGAATGTTGGAATAAATACTGGGACCCTTCAGGCATGCTGTGTGCCACGGCAATACGTCAGTAACACATTTTCATACTTTTTTGCTGGAAATACGGTACTGAATACTCTGTTGTGATCTACTTCTTTTGGATTACATGTAAAACTAGTGACCTAAGCCCGTTTAAAAAATGGGTTCTAGGTCTGTCACTGCCGCGCGCACACATGCTACACCGCTCGTCCGGCCTGTCCTGCCCCAACGGCTGTCAGTGCAGGACATGCACAGTAACGCAAAAGCACTGAAACAGGGACAGGAAGCAGGGACACTTGTATATTATTAGGTAGGATGCTTTACAAGTCAAACATAAGCTCTGCAAAAAGGAACTTCATTCCTTCTACATATAAAAATAACTCAATCCTGGGCAAGCCTGTGCCAGCAGTGTTGGATGGGGCTTATGGGAAAATGGCGAATCACAACCGTGGCCAAGCAGCAATAATGCAGTTTTATTTTTTCTATTAAAAATCAGCAGCAGGGTTTCTCTGAAAATAAAGCCTTGGGCACACAGTATATAGAACAATAAGCGGCGCACACAAGATGCTGCAAAGCAAGTTCCCCTCATCAACTTGAGGTACAGTCTTGTAAAACAAACAGTCCAACACTCTTCCTAGGTTTCAGATTAGCCAACAATGACCTCTTCAGCGAGAAATCACCATCATCACACCCTAAGCAGTGGACACTCACCGTTAGCAATTGACCCTCTGCTAGATGCACTTATGGGGTCATCTGGCCGCCCCCTGCCACCCAAGGAATCTCGTCCACTGTATTCAACTTGCTGCAGGATCAATACACCTCAAGAAAATCTAACCAGAGCTCCCATAGCTTAGGGCGCCCCCTAGTGGCCTATATAGCTTAGCGCACCCACTGCTTAGGGTGTGGTGATGGTGATTTCTCGCCGAAGAGGTCATTGTTAGCTAATCTGAAACCTAGGAAGAACGTTGGACTGTTTGTTTTAAGTTGATGAGGGGAACTTGCTTTGCAGCATCTTGTGTGCGCAGCTTATTGTTCTATATCTTGGGAGTAGTTTTTAGAGGAGCAGCACACCACCTGTGAAACTTCACCAGTGTTTATATATCAGCGCAGTAATTGTGTGTATACACAGTATATGGAACCTGCACCACCCTCTTCCCTATTCAAGACAAGACACAGCAGAATTATATCGCCCCTTCCTCCTGGCAGACTCAAAGCGCCAGAGCTGCTTCCACTAGGGGGTGCTCTGTAGGCAGTGTTAGGGAGTCTTGCCCAAGGTCTCTTTACTGAATAGGCGCTGGCTTACTGAACATGAAGAGACGATTGCAGTACTACTGCACAGAATGCTCCCGGCAACAGGGGCATGACGGCAAAGTGCATGCGGCTGGACTACGCCGACTAGAGGACTCTCCAGGGCCAGTTGTGGGTGATGCAGGCATCAGAGGAGGACTGCGAGAGAGCGATAAGCCTGGAGGAGGCTGGAGGAAGCCCAAGGTATGTATATTTTTTTCTCTCTCCCTATCTCAGGTACCCTTTAAAAGAGACAAACGTTAGATACTTAGCTCACCAGAGGGAAGCCTATGGATGACCCAGAGCCTTTTCCGACCTTCCTGCAGTCCACTCATCCTCGCAAGGACCCTCCTTTGCTTCATGGCCATTCCCCGTCTGTGCATGAGCCTGGCCACACTGCGCAGACACACAGACAAGCCGCACCTGCGCAGCAGCACGAGCCACTTGTGCCTGGAGGAAAAAGCCGTGCACCAGCGGCACCGTGCTACTGCACAGGTGTGAGCCATCCTGAGCCTGCACAGTGCGGCCACTCGTATCCGGACTGGAGCGCGACAGCACAAACCTTTTCAACAAGCTAAAATCAAGTCAAATAGGTGTCGGGGAACCCAGAGCTTGAATGACGATCTTAAGGGAGGCAGAGGAAGTTTCTGGATGACCCAGAGGCTTCCCTCTACTGAGTTAATTAACTTTATTTACTTTTTAAATGCACAGGTGCCCTTTAAAAGCAACCTGAAGTGGGAGGAATATGGAGGCTGCCATCTTTATTTCCTAATAAGCAATGCAAGTTGCCGGACTTCTGAGATTATGTTCTGCCTCAAATACAGTGGGTTGCAAAAGTATTCGGCCCCCTTAAAGTTTTACACATTTTGTCACATTACTGCCACAAACATGAATCAATTTTATTGGAATTTCACATGAAAGACAAATCCAAAGTGGTGTACATGTGAGAAGTGGATCGAAAATCATACATGATTCCAAACATTTTTTACAAATAAAAAAATGCAAAATGGGGTGTGCGTAATTATTCAGCCCTCTTTGGTCTGAGTGCAGTCAGTTGCCTATAGACATTGCCTGATGAGTGCTAATGACCAAATAGAGTGCACCTGTGTGTAATCTAATGTCAGTACAAATACAGCTGCTCTGTGACGGCCTCAGAGGTTGTCTAAGAGAATATTGGGAGCAACAACACCATGAAATCTAAAGTACACACTAGACAGGTCAGGGATAAAGTTATTAAGAAATTTACAGCAGACTTAGGCTACAAAAAGATTTCCAAAGCCTTGAATGGAGCACTGTTCAAGAGATCATTCAGAAATGGAAGCAGTATGGAACAACTGTAAACCTACCAAGACAAGGCCGTCCACCTAAACTCACAGGCCGAACAAGGAGAGCGCTGATCAGAAATGCAGTCAAGAGGCCCATGGTAACTCTGGACGAGCTGCAGAGATCTACAGCTCAGGTGGGGGAATCTGTCCATAGGACAATATTAGTCGTGCACTGCACACAGTTGGCCTTTATGGAAGAGTGGCAAGAAGAAAGCCATTGTTAACAGAAAAGCATAAGAAGTCCCGTTTGCAGTTTGCCACAAGCAATGTGGGGGACACAGCAAACATGTGGAAGGAGGTGCTCTGGTCAGATGAGACCAGAACTTTTTGGGCAGAATGCAAAACGCTATGTGTGGCGGAAAACTAACACTGGACACACCATCCCCACTGTCAAATATGGTGGTGGTGGCAGCATCATGCTCGGGGGGTGCTTCTCTTCAGCAGGGAAAGGGAAGCTGGTCAGAGTTGATGGGAAGATGGATGGAGCCAAATACAGGGCAATCTTGGAAGAAAATCTCTTGGAGTCTGCAAAAGACTTGAGACTGGGGCAGAGGTTCACCTTCCAGCAGGACAATGGCCCTAAACATAAAGCCAGGGCAACAATGGAATGGTTAAAAAAAAAACACATATCCATGTGCAAGAATGGCCCAGTCAAAGTCCAGATCTAAATCTAATCTAGAATCTGTGGCAAGATCTGAAAACTGCTGTTCGCAAATGCTGTCCATCTAATCTGACTGAGCTGGAGCTGTTTTGCAAAGAAGAATGGGCAAGGATTTCAGTCTCTAGATGTGCAAAGCTGGTAGAGACATACCCTAAAAGACTGGCAGCTGTAATTGCAGCAAAAGGTGGTTCTACAAAGTATTGACTCGGGGGGCTGATTAATTATGCACGCCCAACATCCAACTTTGCAGTTAATTTTTTTTTTTTTTAAGGTTTGGAATCATGTATGATTTTCGTTCCATTTCTCACATGTACACCACTTTGTATTGGTCTTTCACATGGAATTCCAATGAAATTGATGCATGTTTGTGGCAGCAATGTGACAAAATGTGGAAAACTTCAAGGGGGCCGAATACTTTTGCAAACCATTGTAATACAAGTCACTGGCCCAATAGGAGCATGCAGATCAAAAGCTTTGAATAACTCCACTGGATGTATGCAGGCTACAGATGTGTGACTCAAAAACCATGAAAGCCTAAAGCTTAGTGTGACAGCCAGGCAACGGACATTGCTTATAAGGGAATGGCAACTAACTTAGGAGAATCTGACCATCTGTAATCACCACTATTACATCTGCTGCTCAACCCCTGCCCACTCAGGGTGCATACACACATCCAAGTTTGGATTTTCATTTAGTATGAGGGCTTACCTACACAATCTGTTCATAGTATTTAAAATTTGTATTAAGATTGGCAAATCATTGTGCAATCACAACTGGATGTCTGTACCCACCCAAAGTAATGTCAATATGGCAGGTGCACATACATCATGCTATAAAAAGGCTGAATACTCTCCGCAATGACACAGAAAGATGGATCCAGCAATGCCCCTCCGACATCGAGCATTCTCTAATCCAGCTTCCTGCCGGTGAGTGCCAGCGACATTACACAAAGTCAAGCGATCTCTGTACTCTGCACGGAGTCATCAGGGATCCTAAAAATGCAATCCACCTCGACGGTCATTATTGTCGTGTGTCGCTATATGTCGCTCACATGAACGCATGCCTGTATCCAAATCGTGAGATCACGGAAATGATCGCTCGTCGCTCAAAAAAATAAAATAAATTAAAAAAAAAATCGCCAGGCAGAAAAATGGTCAGGAAAATCGTGTAGTGGGTACGGGCCTATAGTCAGCCAATTAGCGGACCTGAGAGATGCAATGTGCACAGGTAGTCTGGCCTACAAGCAGCAGCTGCAGCGTACCCAAACATGTGACATCCATATTGTCACCACTTATCCCCCACACTGTCCAAAAGCTGAAGTAGAAAATAAAGCAATGGATATAATGCACCATTTTTGTCAAAGTTGTCTTGCAATAGGAATAAAGGACATCCAGAAAATGCTATTTTTACAGGCACTAATAGACTTACGCAACGTATAGTGTTTTTAACCACACTTAGCCGTTAAGCCAGAGATGTGTGTAGGATTTAGGCAGACCCCTACCAGAACCCCTAGCAACAAGCTGACCTTTCAATCCTATTCCCTCACTTTCCATCTCAATAATGTAATCCATTCATTGGATAACAGCCACTGACACTCTTCAGCAATCCCTCTTACCAACCTAAACACAGATCACATTATAGAATTACCTGACATGTTACGGTGACATATGGAGCATCTTTGGACGATGGGTAGGAGAAATAAGACTTCTTCCCGTTCTGCGCAAACTCGGCCAGATCTGAGAGACGCTGTTGTAGGTTTGCAACGTTGCTACACAAGCGCTCCAGATTCCGGGCCATGTACTGAATGTCTTGGTCGGGGACCGCAGCAGAGTTGGGAGGATGATGGCTTGTCCTACGCTCCACTTTTGGCGAGGTGGGTCTGCTGGAAGGCTTCCGGTGGCTTTCCAAACCCAGAGTCACAGATCGTTTTTTTGGCTCGGTGTCAAGGTTATGTACCATCAATGCGTTCTTTTTATCCTCAAAGTCACTGGCACTCGAAGATGGACTTTGATCATAGTTGTAACTTCGAATCTCTTCTATCAGCTGTTTCTTTGTAATCCCCTGGCGCCCGGTGGAGCTTCCTGGAATCAGCAGCTCTCGGCAAGCTGGGGGTGGGTCCTCCTTGTAAAGACAGTCCGTGTACTTCTTCTTCCCTTGTAAGAGGACGGATGAATCAAAGCTAGAATGCGCACTTGCGATATCGGCTGATGATGTAGACGAGTCTTCATCAAACATGACCTCTTTTACCATAAGTCTTATGATGTATTTGTCAGAACTTGAAGATGGTAGGAAGGCTGGGTCACAGGTTTTCTGCCTCCCAACTAACACAAGTAACATTTTATCCGTTAAGAAGTACAAGCCTTTCGGCCTCTCGCTTTTCTCCAACTGAATTTGCTGTATGTTAGGCATGTTTGTGGAGGTTAACGAATAAACAAGGACGTGACTACACGTGTTGGAGGCAACAGCTACAATATGGGCCCCAGGATCAAAGGCTAATATGTCAGGAACCAAAATTCCAGGGATGCTTACTTTACGCGTGGAGGTCACCTTCCTTTCAAAGTTCACAAGAATAAGATGTGATGAGTCCTGTCCACTGCCAGTAATATAGTCTTTGCGCTTGAGATTAAGAAGGGGACTCAAATCAGACTTGGAGTGGCTGACCAATAGGTGTGTGAGATCAACAGTTCCAGGGGAAGTAACTGGAGAATCTGTAGACACAGAAGTCCCGGAATCGGTTGACTTTCTTCCAACATCCAATGAAAACTCTTCGTCCATGAGCAGAAGGCCTGGCTGGGCAGAGAATGGAATTTCAGCAGCCGGTGGTACGTCAAAGGCGATACCAGCATTTAATGCGCAGAGCCTGTCTAGAGGAAGCTCTGTGGCCACTGCAACTTGGGAATCAACAGTGGACTCAATAGCACAAATGTATCCACCAACATCAAAGATGGGGCAAAAAGTACAAGGATTTAGCATTTTATGCTTGCTGTCCCATATGTAAGAGTGAAGTGCGCTGCTAATGGCTACGACCAACCTACTTCCATCTTTAGTCCAACATCCGCAGTGTACAACTCCAGTGCTCTTGATGTCGGCTTTAACGCTGGTATTGTCATTGCGCACAGAATACAAGACACAGACATCTCTTTTGGTTAAAATGACCAAAATGTCTTTACTGGGATGCCAAACGCAACCTTGTGGAAGCACTGGAAGGGGATCTCCGACTTCACAGGTCTGGGAAACCACAAGCTTGTTCTTTTCTGTATTGTTATAATACAGCTGCCAAACAGTGACATGCTTCTTGTGCTGGACGGCCAATAGAGCGGGAACGTCACCACTGTGAGCCGGGCCCCAGTAGAGTCCATGGACGTGCTCAAACTGGCCAATCACAACAGAGCTTCCAAACTTGGGATCTTCATTTTGTAGGTGTAAGGCCGTCAGGATCACTTGCTTGCCATCGGTCCAGGCCAAGCCATGAACTGGGTGGATAGCTTGGTACAAGGCATTGAGGCCACTTCTTAGGAGCTTACCCTTTCCTAACTCCATGCTTCTTTACATAGGTCATCTGTAGGTGTAAAGAAAGATTACATTATCAGTAGAGAAACGTTTTATAAATTTTACATAAAATATTTAACTAGCTCCATTTTTAGTGTGTTTTTTGCTTAACATGTCTTTAGAGATGGTTAATTGGATCATAATATTTCCATCTTGCATGCAAATTTGAAAACAAACTGTATGCAACTTGGAACCGGCCAATCAAAATAGTCAGGAATTGCATTTGAGTACCACAACTCAAAGCTGCATTCAATTCAAATTCAATTTGTATGCCAGCCAGAATTATTTGCATCTCAATGACCATCTCTAGAGGTTCTATCTTTGACTCTAAACCATAAAAAAGCCTGGGAGTCAGTACAAAAATCAGCCGACTACTCAGTTTATAAAACCACCAACTCCGACTCCAACTCCTCGACTCAGACTCCGTAGTCTCATACTTACCAGGGCTATGGAGTTGGTACAAAAATCACCCGACTCCACCGTTTATGAAACCACCAACTCCAGGTATCCAAAATTGCTCAAACTCCTTGACCGCGACACCACAGCCCTGAATAAAGCTGCAAAATTTTCCTTAAAAGACACCTGATCTGAGTGGGAATTTGAGGCTGCCATTTTTAATTCCTTTTTCATTCATTTCAGGTACACTTTAAGGATAACCTGAAGTGAAAAGGATATGAAGGCTGACATACTTGGCTCCTTTTAAACAATGCAAATTGCCTGGCTATCCTGCGTTTCCAATACATTTAGTCATAGACCCCAAACAAGCATGCAAATGTTTCTGACTGAAGTCTGAATGGATTAGCCACCTATTCGTCTCAGGTATGTGATTCAGGCAACACTGCAGAACAGCCAGGCAACTAGTACTGTTTAGGGCTCTTTCACATTAGACAACGCGTGCAGGAGCCGTTCTCCTGCACGCGTTGTCTGCCTGCGGCGTGTCGTCGGGTATCTGCAGTGCGACGCATCAGCGGCAGTAGCTGGTAATTAAACCCGACGGAAAACGCCGGCTCGCGGGTGCGTTGGATGAAAAACTGCGTCCGGGTGCGTCGGAACCGCAACGCATCGAAACGCAGCGTCGGGTGTGAAAGGTAAAATGAAAAGGTCTATGGACTTTCATTTTACCTTGGTTAACGCAAATGTTAGCCGTTTGCGTTAACGCACAAAATCTGCCCTAATGTGAAAGAGCCCTAAAGGGGAACTGAAGTAAGAGGTATACGGAGGCTGCCATATTTATTTCCTTTTAATCAATACCAGTTGCCTGGCAGCCCTGCTGGTCTATTTCTCTGCAGTAGTATCTGAATAACTCCAGAAACAAGCATGCAGCTAGTCTTGTCAGATCTGACTTTAAAGTCTGAAACACCTGATCTGCTGCATGCTTGTTCAGGGGCTATGGCTACTAGTATTAGAGGCAGAGGATCAGCAGGGCTGCCAGGAGACTGGTATTGCTTAAAAGGAAATAAACATAGCAGCCTCCATATACCTCTCTCTTCAGATCCCCTTTAAAAGGAAATCAATATGGCAGACTCCATATTCCTTTCAGTTCAGAGAAACTTTAAAATTTGGGCACCGGGTGTTGCGGTACTTAGAATATCAGTAAAGTTGTGCTATTAATATTCTACTATTGGCTTGCCTGATGCCTAACCCTTGCCAGCCCCCCCCCCCCCCCCCCCCAAGTCAAACCCTTATCTTTAAGGCATCTACACTGTAGATTGATGTTGTTCGATAGGGATCCAATCCCTCGGGCGAAATTGCTGGGCCAAGACAGTACAGATGCGTATTTGACCTTCAGGTTAACCACACGTTCTGCTGCAATGCGTGCGGGCAGAGAGCCCACAGAGTGGCACAGGAGGGGAGAACAAAGTCATTGGCCGCTACTCGGGCCGAATTAAGTGCGGGTAGATTGTGGTCGGGCGCTGCTGTACACATATCAGATTATCGCCAGTAGTGGTCATTATAGGCTACCTCAGCCAACTTAACACTTACTCCTCTCCCATAGCATACTACTATCTATACATCTAACACTAGCCCCCTCCCATAGCATACCACTATCTATACATCTCACTGCTACGCAGATCTCCACATTGCAGCAGTGGCTGGAAAGTGTACTGGTTAAGGGCTCTGCCTCTGACAAAGGAGACCTGGGTTCAAATCTCGGCTCTGCCTGTTCAGTAAGCCAGCACCTATTTCAGTAAGGAGTTTCTTGGGCAAGTCTCCTTAACACTGCTGCTGCCTAATGAGTGCACTCTGGTGGCTGCCTCATAAGCGCTTTGAGTCCGACAGAAGAAAGGCGCTATACAAATACTGCCATTATTATTCTCTGTTTGGGTGACCTTGGTGTGCAACCTGGTGGGCACTAGGCAGCAAAGTCTATTGACCTTTACTCGCCCATGGTCACCTAGACCCTGCACCCTGGGAAACCCTCACCTCAGTGGGTAACGTCAACAGTACATTTTAAGACAAACTCTAGTGTTGTAAGCAGAGGGGTAGCTAGGCTTTTCAGCATCTGGGGACAAAGACAGTTTTTGGGCCCCCTCTCTGGACAAATTGGGCATGGCCATGCATCAGAAGGTCATGGGTGGAGCGAAATGTACAAATGCTGTTTAGATAGCCAGATATTCTCCCCTTCCTCCCGTTTAGATAGCCAGATATTGCCCCCTTCCTCCCGTTTAGATAGCCAGATGTGCCTCCCTTTCCCATCGTTTAGATGTACCCCCTATAGTTAGCCAGATGTGCCCCCCTTGTTCTGCTGCTGTTAACACTTCTGCACTCCTCTGCAGAGGGAGGGAGAGAAGCAGCCAGTGAGGATGCCTCTCACTCACTTGAGGATGCGGTGGTCATGCTCTGCGCCCCCTTACAGTGCTGCGCCCGAGGCCTTGCCCAACCATAGCTACGCCTCTGGTTGTAAGAACGAAGACTATTTAGACTCTGTGTCCCCCAGCAATGCAGCCTTCCGTAGGCCTCTCAACACAAGTTCACTTTCAATGTTCCTAAATAAATACTGCTACAGATTACATTCTAAAATAAGCTTTGAAAAGAGGAGGCGGCAATACAAAGTAAATTACAGAGTGCTGCTTCTTGACGTAACACATTAATTAGTATATGCAGATAAACTAAAAAAGACAGGACAAGCGGCGGGACGCAAAGTAAAGCAATCTCTCTCCTATCTAATTTTGTTATCCTTTTCTTAAATAGAGAATGCTGACCAGACACCCTCCTGTGTGTGTATGTCTGTCTATGTCAGTCTGTGTGTATTTGCCAGAGATGCTCAATGACTTGCTGCTTTTTTTCCAAGCTGATGCAAATTTGGATGTATTCAGGATGAAATTGTTTCCATCAAAACTTATTGCAACTGTTTGCTTAGTGCAAATTTCAGTCTGCGAACAAATAGCAACTAAATTTGCATGCAGTCAGGAAAGCTTGCAGTTCATTGATCGTTTGTAACCATAATGTGAAACACACGCGGGGACATCGCCCACGTATACGCCGGGAACCACGTTGGGTGCATGTATGCGGATTGCGGACAGAGCCCGGAGCCAGTGGCGGACACGAACAGGTAAAGTATATTGCACCGGGGGCAACATTTTACATTATGGGGGTAACTTGGAGGCAGCGAGGTGGCGGATGTGGCGTCACAAAGCCGTTTTCAGAGAAATTTCATGCTGAAAGCGACAGGAATTGGCCTGTGGTGTATGGGCAGGCAACAGATCGTTCTCCGCTTGAATCAGATCGGAGAGAAAGCTGGTTCTCAGTTGATCTGTCCATACATTTGATGTATGGGCACCTTAAAGAGAACCCGAGGTGGGTTTGAAGAATATATCTGCATACAGAGGCTGGATCTGCCTATACAGCCCAGCCTCTGTTGCTATCCCAAACTCCCCTAAGGTCCCCCTGCACTCTGCAATCCCTCATAAATCACAGCCACGCTGCTGACAAACAGCTTGTCAGAGCTGGTTGTGTTTCTCTATGGTGTCAGTCTGCTGCTCTCCCCGCCTCCTGCAGAACTCCAGTCCCCGCCGGCATCCCTTCCCTCCCTGCTGATTGGAGGGAAGGGACGGGGGCAGGGACTGGAGCTATGCAGGAGGCGGGGGAGCAGCTGAGACTGACACTACAGATGTAAACACAGCCTCACAGCACGGCTGTGATTTATGGGGGATTGCAGAGTGCGGATGTGGCGTCACAAAGCCGTTTTCAGAGAAATTTCATGCTGAAAGCGACAGGAATTGGCCTGTGGTGTATGGGCAGGCAACAGATCGTTCTCCGCTTGAATCAGATCGGAGAGAAAGCTGGTTCTCAGTTGATCTGTCCATACATTTGATGTATGGGCACCTTAAAGAGAACCCGAGGTGGGTTTGAAGAATATTATCTGCATACAGAGGCTGGATCTGCCTATACAGCCCAGCCTCTGTTGCTCTCCCAAACTCCCCTAAGGTCCCCCTGCACTCTGCAATCCCTCATAAATCACAGCCACGCTGCTGACAAACAGCTTGTCAGAGCTGGTTGTGTTTCTCTATGGTGTCAGTCTGCTGCTCTCCCCGCCTCCTGCAGAACTCCAGTCCCCGCCTGCATCCCTTCCCTCCCTGCTGACTGGAGGGAAGGGACGGGGGCAGGGACTGGAGCTATCCAGTAGGCGGGGGAGCAGCTGAGACTGACACTACAGATGTAAACACAGCCTCACAGCACGGCTGTGATTTATGGGGGATTGCAGAGTGCAGGGGGACCTTAGGGGGGTTTGGGATAGCAACAGAGGCTGGGCTGTACAGGCAGATCCAGCCTCTGTATGCAGATAACATTCTTTAAACACACCTCGGGTTCTCTTTAAGATAAAACAGCATGGGAGTCCTCTTGCCGTTCCAGGCTTTAGTGATCTCACTGAAGATTCATCCATAAGTGAATGCATGCAGTGGTGACCCACAGGCTGTCAGGCCACTGGCATATTATGGAGTGTAAAAAAAAAAAAAATGTATTACCATGGCCCTCTTGCTCTCCTAATTCCTGGCTCCTCCCATCTATTTGCATGACCACCCCGCCTCCTTAGCGCTTTACGGAGCGAAATCATGCACAGATTTCCATCAGACCACTTTCAGAGTTACAGAGTACCCAGCATGCTCATGGTGAACCAGAACACCTAGGAGTGTGTGAGGGTTGGTTCAAACTTAGCTAATGTAGCCCTATGGGATCATTCTTACTGCAACTTTTGTGATTAGCATGAATCACAAACATTGGGGGCCAACCCAACGCAAATCACAATCACTATTTGCGTTCCGAGTGTGACCCTTCCCTAAGGGGCTATAAAGAGAAACCATAACCAAGAACTGAACTTCATCCTAATCAGTAGCTGATATCCTCTTTCCCATGAGAAATATATTTATTTTCTCAAATGGATCATCGGGGGTGGGGGGGGGGGGGGGGGGGTTCTATATGGCTGATTTTGTGGTGAAACCCCTCCCACAGTGTGATGTCAGTGCCTCACAGCTCTGAGGTACTGACATCACACTGTGGGAACATTGTTTCATTTTGGGAAATAACAGCTGTTTCCACCTGCCAAAAAAGCAAGCAGCATCTCCTTCCAGTGGCATCACCTGCCAGCAATAAAAATGTCACCATGTGATAAATGTCTGAATGCAAGGGCTCGTTTCCACTATCGCGAATCCGCATGCGTCCAACGCATGCGGATTCGCACATGGTATGCAAGTGAATGGGCCTGTTTCCACTGTTGCGTTGGTGATGTGCGTTTTTTTGAGCGGTGAAATAACGCACAAAAGAGCCAACGAATTCGCCTGAGAGTGGAATGCATGCGAATCACATGCAATGTATTTAATAGGGAAATCGCATGCGTTTTCCCCATGCGTTTTTTGCCACGAATTTGCATGCGAATTCGCATAGGTACCGATGTAAATTCACACAGGCAGTGACATGGTTAAAAAAAAAAAATCGCATATACCCTCACCTATGCGAATTTGCGGCAAAAAACGCATGTGGAATCGCATCCGCATGCTAATTTATCAGCGGTAGAATCCAGGTGATTCCGCACCGCAATAGTTGAAACGAGCCCTAAATCTGGGAGAGGAAAGATTTTACAATGAGCAAACACTGACTAAATCATTTATACATAATTATTGTAACAATTAAACACTTTATTACATTATTTTCATTGGCGTTCCTCTTTAAGGACCAAAAGGCCTTGCACCCCTTTCAGCATGACTAGTGACATTTTTCTCAATTGAGGCTCCATTTCCACCCAATCTAAATGTGTTACTACTTGAAAAATGAATGAGAACTGGCACTGAAGTGTTTTTGTGTGCAAAAAATTAAATAAATAAAAAAACAGGTTGCTCTTTTGCAGACACCATTCTCATACGTACAATGATGAACACAAGCATTGCACCACATACAAATGTGTGGTGTCCAAAAAACACCACATGAAAAGATGCACCTGGAATCAGACGGAACAAGTGCAGATCGAGCCTTACAGTTACAGCTTCCCATGCCCACCACTTTGGAAAATTCCCAGCAGCATTTGCGGTAAAAGTCTAATTGCCTAGGCACTTTTAGAAGACGGAGCATGGCTAAGCAGCAGAACCTACAACTAAAGTGAACCTTCCTAGAAGGAATATAAACAGGACAAAACATTTAAAATTAGTGTTCTGCGCCTGCGCAGAATGCTCCAGACCACGTGAGCATGATTGACAGTGGCGCTTGCGCAGACGCAGTACAGGCCGACCTGGTGAGGTCAGCTCCTGAAATGGAGGGGATATGGGGACCCCGGAGGGGCGTGGCGAGGGACATAGCGGCTGCAAGGGGCTGAAGGAAACTCCGGATAAATAGATCTCATTTTTTTAGCTGCTCCTATGTTTCCCTTAAAAAAAGAAAAAGTATCCCATAGTAACTTTGTTTTACCCATGCTGAGGACATGTAACAGTTTTTACACTCCGTTCTGGATCTGAAGATGTCCTCATTAACAACACTAAGATTAACGCATTGCTAAATCACAAGTCAGTGCTACATATCATTTTTAGTAAGCAGGGATATAGGTTCTTTTTGATCCCTTAAAGTGAACCTAAAGCCGATCAAAAAAAAATGAGATTAACTCACCTGGGGCTTCCCTCAGCCCCCTGCAGACGATCGGTGTCCTCGCAGCTCCGGTCCGATGCTTCTGGACCCGCCGGCGACGACTTCCGTTTTCGCCGTCACCGGCCGACAGGCATGGGAACGCGAGTGATTGTTCGCGTTCCCAGCCTGTATATCGCCCCCTATGCTGCTATTGGAGGTCGCGATAGCAGCATAGGGGGCGCTATACAGGCTGGGAACGCGAACAATCACTCGCGTTCCCATGCCTGTCGGCCGGTGGCGGCGAAACCGGAAGTGCTCGCCGGCGAGTCCTGGAGCGTCAGAGCGGGGCTGCGAGGGCACCGATCGGCTGCAGGGGGCTGAGGGAAGCCCCAGGTGAGTTAATCTCTTTTTTTATCGGCTTTAGGTTCACTTTAAAGGAGAACTGTAATGACTCAAAACCCTGGAACATGTATATGGCTAATCCAGTAAAACCTGAGTTAGAGTACCTGATCTGTTTCATGCTTGTTCAGGGACTATGGCTAAAGACACAGGATGAAGAGGCCTACTAAGTAACTGGTATTGTTTAAAAGTAAACATGGCAGCCTCCATATCCGTCTCACCTCAGGTTCCCTTTAACAATCTCAGTGGCCCTGAAGTGCGAGGGATATGGAGGCTGACATATTTCCCTTTAAAGAATACCAGTTGCTTGACTGTCCTGCTAATTCTCTGCCTCTAATACATTTAGCCATAGACCCTGAACAAGCATGCTCAGACTCAAATCTGATTGGATTAGCCACATGCTTGTTTTAGGTGTGTGATACAGACACTACTGATGCCAGAAAGATCAGAACTGTCAGGCATCTGGTATTGCTAGAAGGAAACAAATATGGCAGCCTCCATATTCCTCTCCCCTCGGTTTCTCTTTAAAGTGTAAAGTGGGAGAAATATAGATGAAAATAAAATACAGACTCATCTCCACTAAGTCTGTTCTCTGAGTAGAACCTAGAATTTGTACACTGATGGTAAACCGTTTGAATGCATTGTAATAAATATATTTTGTGGAGCCCACTATTTTTTTTACGTTGCATTAAATATGTCAATTCCTTTCTTTTGTATCCTCTTCAGTGATAAACTAGACAGAAGTCAGTAAAAGCACCCAGTTCTTACCTAGCAGGAAGTGGAGACGTGAGGCGCTGTCAGCAGAGCTCTGCGGTCTTCACACTGCTACCTGTAGAATGAGAGGCAGAGCTGTTATCATGGCTCAGGATAAGAATGGCTGCATTACCACCTGACAATAAGGATGTACTAAGCTCATTAAGCCATCTGGGGATTTTCCTATAATGGAAGGGAGGGGAGGAGAGCAGTGCTGGCCACATTATAGATCAGCCCAAGATTAACCACTTGAGGACCACGGTCTTAAAGCGAATCCGAGATGAAAAACTAACAAGTAACTTGTCTATATATCTTATCTAAAGTATAGATAGTTTACACAGCAAATCTAGCTCCAAACAACTTCAATAGAATATGATTATTTCTTCCTATGATACAATGACAGCAGCCATGTTGTTTGTAAACATTACACACAGGCAAGCTTATCTGCATCTTCAGCACTCAGCCTGTGAAAAAAACCTAATCCCCTCCTCCTTCCTCCTCCACTCTGTCTCTGAAATATCTGGCTAGTAATACCTCCCCCTCCTCCTGCCCAGACTGAGCTCCCATGAGCCCTTGCCACTGTCTGAAAATGCCAAGGCTCACTGAAAAGCTGTGAGCGAGGCTTGTTTAGTTTATAGGGAATTACAGTATTAAAACAAATCGCCGCTAGGAGACTGTTAGACTGTGATACTGCCATCTATTTACATTGTACAGCGCTGCGACCTATGGCAACGCCGTACTGGGGACAGCCGTGGCACTCGGCTGTCCCCTGATGCCTATGACAGCCGATCGCTGTCATTGGCTGGTGGGGGGAGGAAAGGAAAATAAATAAATACGTAAAATAAAAAAAACAAACCACAAGTAAATAAAAAAAACCCAAAGAAAAACAGGGCAGCAGCGATCATAGCCCACCAACAGAAAGCTCTGTTGGTGGGCAGAAAAGGGGGGAGGGGATCACTTGTGTGCTGAGTTGTACGGCCCTGCAGCAAGCCCTTATGCTGGGTACACACTATGAGATTTTATGGTCGATTTACTGTCAGATCGATTTCCAACATTATTGATTTTCTTTCCGAGCATTTTCCGGTTTATTTCCATTAACTTTAATAGGAAATCGATCGGAAAATGCTCGGAAACCGGAAAGAAAATCGGACATGTTGGAAATAATCGATCTGACAGTAAATTGACCATAAAATCTCATAGTGTGTACCCAGCATTAAAGCTGCAGTGGCCTAATATGTAAAAAATGGCCTGGTCTTTAAGGGGGGTTTAACCACCTTAGCGGTATGGACGAGCTCAGCTCGTCCATTACCGCCAGAGGGTGCCGCTAAGGCCCTGCTGGGCCGATTTTGATCAAATAAAGAGCAGCACACGCAGCCGGCACTTTGCCAGCCGCGTGTGCTGCCCGATCGCCGCCGCTCTGCGGCGATCCGCCGCGAGCAGCGGCGAAAGAGGGTCCCCCCAGCCGCCTGAGCCCTGCGCAGCCGGAACAAATAGTTCCGGCCAGCGCTAAGGGCTGGATCGGAGGCGGCAGACGTCAGGACGTCGGCTGACGTCCATGACGTCACTCCGCTCGTCGCCATGGCGACGTAGTAAACAAAACACGGAAGGCCGCTCATTGCGGCCTTCCGTGTTACTTTTGGCCGCCGGAGGCGATCAGAAGAACGCCTCCGGAGCGCCATCTAGTGGGCTTTCATGCAGCCAACTTTCAGTTGGCTGCATGAAATAGTTTTTTTTTAATTTAAAAAAAACCCTCATGCAGCTGCCCTGGCGATCTTAATAGAACGCCAGGGTGGTTAAAGTACTTGGCCATCAAGAGGTTAGGTACTTTTTCCACTAGCCTGCGATTTGCGATTTGATTCTGATCGCAGATCGCAAGGTACAATAAACTAGTGTAAACTGCAGCAGCAATTTCCATTAGTGCGATCCGATTGCGATGCGATTTTGGTCAAAGCGCAATCGTCGTCATGCCGCATTCTGTATGCGATTGAGCTGTACTATAATGAGTATAGTAGCTAAATCGCAATCGTATGGTGGAAATTGAAACGCGATTTCATAGTGGAAAAGAGCCCGAACTCCAGCCTAAACAAACATACTGTCATTAAGTTACATTAGTTATGTTAATTAAAATAGATGGGTAAGATATTATATTACCTATCCTGTTTTAAAAGAACAGGCAAAAATTTCATGAGGGCAGCCATCTTTTTGGTTGAAAGGAGGTGACAGGGAGCATAAGACACAGTTCCAACTGTCCTTTGTGCTGATCACCCCTCCCAGTTGCTAGGCAACGTGAACAACATAGGAAATCCCATCATGCTTTGCACAGCATCAGGGGAAAAAAGCCCAAGCAGTTTTCTTTGATGGGTGGAGCTTAGCTAAAAATGCAGCTAAAAATTATGCTTTGGTAAGAAAAACAAAGTTCTGATGCTGTGAAACTGTTGAAGAAAAACCAAGCCTTTTCAGTTCTGCTGAGTAGATTTTTAGTCCGGAGGTTCACTTTAAAGAGGACCCGGTTTACTTTAAAAAGGACCCAAGAAGAACCTAAAGGCAAGAATGAGATACTTACCTAAACAGAGGAAAGCATCAGATCCTCCAGACCACCGCTGCTACCTTCATGCATGAGAGCTGTCATACTGTCCCTGTGCAAAATGGCTGCGCTCATGCATAAAGAGGTGGACGCCTTGTAACATATCCAACAAGCTCTATGATCCGGGGGTCTGTGTGTGACAATGGTGTGGGCCAGGAGGACATTGAAAGCCTCTGCAGGATCCAGAGGCTTACTGCTTCTTAGGTATCTAATTCTTGCCTTTAGGTTTACCTCGGGTACACTATCAGAAAAGTAAAAAACGAATTACTTTATATTTTCATCATGTCGTGGGCTATCTTTTGTAAATATTAGAACTATTGGCATTGGTCTAGCGCAGGCATGGGCAAACTTGGCCCTCCAGCTGTTAAGGAACTACAAGTCCCACAATTCATTGCAGGAGTCTGACAGCCACAGTCATGACTCATACAAGCAAATGCATTGTGGGACTTGTAGTTCCGTAACAGCTGGAGGGCCGAGTTTGCCCATGCCTGGTCTAGCTGCTAGTCAAAACTGGGGCAAAGCTCTTCTTACAAAAAGACCATCCTAAAGGTATGCACACGCTTATTGATTTTGTAGTTTGATTTCTAGCAGATTAGATCACTCTGATGAAGTCTGACAGCAATCTGTACTGCAATATGCCCAGTCGAACAAAGATTTGACTAATTCATCCAGAAAGGGCTCGTTTCCGGTTGCCGCGCGGCTCTGCTTTGCCCGTGACTCCTCGGGGGCAGCTCTTGCGATCCCATTCATTACAATAAATGGTATTGGGGGCTCAATCACCTCGAAATGCAGGCAACCATGCACCCTGATTCAGAAGTGAATTGCAGCGCTGGAAACATGAGAGAGTGCAGTCTATGCACTCTATGATGTCCCTACGATAATGTTTCCACAAGCGCGACTAAAAGCACACTATATGGAAACAAGCCATAAGGCCACGTTCACATCATGAAACATGGATGTCTGTGCAGTCGGAACGCAACGCGTACGAACTCACGCCATCCGCGTTTGTATGCGTTGCATGGCTGATCCTATTCACTGAAAGTGAATGGGTCAGCCGCGCGTTTTGAGAAAAAATGCGTGCAGCATGCGTTCGTGGACCGCACTGGTCCGGAACGCATGCAGTGTGAACATCAGACAGTGCAGTCTATGCACTGTCTGATGTCGTGTGTGTCGGCCTCCTGCACGCGTTCCCGAAATCCGGACGGCAACACGTGCAGTATGAACGGAGCATAAGTCTATCGAAACTACAGTAAAATGCCTTTATAGTAAACTCCAAGGGACCAGAAAAAGAAGTTTGCTATATCAGACGTTTACTACATTAGAATTGGCTATACACTTTATATTTATGCAGACACATTTGCTGGGACCTGAGGACTTAGTTTACTATATCCAGGGGTTTACTATATCAGAGTTTACTATCATGAGATTCTACTGTTTAGATCGTTCAGGATTAGAGCAGGCAAGCCACTACAAACTCCGTCACATATCGGCAATGCCGGGCATTCCCTCGACGAGGCAGGCACACAGAAACGAGTAAAAAGGCCCGGAGCACACCATGTTAAGATCAAATCCTTGTTTGTAAAGGACAACTGTAATGAGAAGAATATGGAGGCTGCCATATGTATTTCCAGTTGCCTGGCATCCCCGCTGAACTATCTGGCTGCAGTAGTGTCTGAATCACACCAGAAAGAAGCATGCAGCTAATCTGGTCACATCTGACAATTACAGTGGAGGAAATAATTATTTGACCCCTCACTGATTTTGTAAGTTTGTCCAATGACAAAGAAATGAAAAGTCTCAGAACAGTATCATTTCAATGGTAGGTTTATTTTAACAGTGGCAGATAGCACATCAAAAGGAAAATCGAAAAAATAACCTTAAATAAAAGATAGCAACTGATTTGCATTTCATTGAGTGAAATAAGTTTTTGAACCCCTACCAACCATTAAGAGTTCTGGCTCCCACAGAGTGGTTAGACACTTCTACTCAATTAGTCACCCTCATTAAGGACACTTGTCTTAACTAGTCACCTGTATAAAAGACACCTGTCCACAGAATCAATCAATCAAGCAGACTCCAAACTCTCCAACATGGGAAAGACCAAAGAGCTGTCCAAGGATGTCAGAGACAAAATTGTAGACATGCACAAGGCTGGAATGGGCTACAAAACCATTAGCAAGAAGCTGGGAGAGAAGGTGACAACTGTTGGTGCGATTGTTCGAAAATGGAAGAAGCACAAAATGACCATCAATCGACCTCGCTCTGGGGCTCCACACAAGATCTCACCTCGTGGGGTGTCAATGGTTCTGAGAAAGGTGAAAAACCATCCTAGCACTACACGGGAGGAGTTAGTGAATGACTTCAAATTAGCAGGGACCACAGTCACCAAGAAAACCATTGGAAACACATTACACCGCAATGGATTAAAATCCTGCAGGGCTCGCAAGGTCCCCCTGCTCAAGAAGGCACATGTGCAGGCCCGTCTGAAGTTTGCCAATGAACACCTGAATGATTCTGTGAGTGACTGGGAGAAGGTGCTGTGGTCTGATGAGACCAAAATAGAGCTCTTTGGCATTAACTCAACTCGCTGTGTTTGGAGGAAGAAAAATGCTGCCTATGACCCCCAAAACACAGTCCCCACCGTCAAGCATGGGGGTGGAAACATTTTGCTTTGGGGGTGTTTTTCTGCTAAGGGCACAGGACAACTTAATCGCATTAACGGGAAAATGGACGGAGCCATGTATCGTGAAATCCTGAACGACAACCTCCTTCCCACTGCCAGGAAACTGAAAATAGGTCGTGGATGGGTGTTCCAGCACGACAATGACCCAAAACATACAGCAAAGGCAACAAAGGAGTGGCTCAAGAAGAAGCACATTAAGGTCATGGAGTGGCCTAGTCAGTCTCCGGACCTTAATCCAATAGAAAACCTATGGAGGGAGCTCAAGCTCAGAGTTGCACAGAGACAGCCTCGAAACCTTAGGGATTTAGAGATGATCTGCAAAGAGGAGTGGACCAACATTCCTCCTAAAATGTGTGCAAACTTGGTCATCAGTTACAAGAAACGTTTGACCTCTGTGCTTGCAAACAAGGGTTTTTCCACTAAGTATTAAGTCTTTTATTGTTAGAGGGTTCAAAAACTTATTTCACTCAATGAAATGCAAATCAGTTGCTATCTTTTATTTAAGGTTATTTTTTCGATTTTCCTTTTGATGTGCTATCTGCCACTGTTAAAATAAACCTACCATTGAAATGATACTGTTCTGAGACTTTTCATTTCTTTGTCATTGGACAAACTTACAAAATCAGTGAGGGGTCAAATAATTATTTCCAAAGTACACACAGAGAACGCTGTGCACCTTCCTTCAGTATGTTTATTATTTCCGTTTCACAGCCAACAGCCAGCATGGATGACATTTGGAAAAAAGGAATTGCCAAACCTGGATCGATGAGGGTGCCGGGGTGAGCAGGGAAGAGGTGACCGGGGGATGTGTGGACGGCACTACAGCCGTTTCACGCCGTCTGGCGCTTGTTCACGTGCGTGTGTCCGATAATGGGGCAGAGCTGAACGGCTTCCTACATACTGTCATCAAGCCGCGCCCCCAGCGCTGCCCCATTGGTGTGAGTTGCGTGATGGTGGGGGTCGGAGGTGAGGGGGCGGAGACTCTCCGCTCTGCGGAGAGATTTGGCCATGCGTCATGTGTGATCGTGCTGGGCTGCGCTATGCAGCCAATAGAAAAGTGACCTATGTAAACAAACCATATACGTGCAATACATTTAGTGCATTATTAAACAGGAATTGTTGTAAACATCGAGCGGCATCGCGACCTGGTGATCAAGCAGGCGGACAAAAGGGGGGGAATGTGGTGATCATGTCGAGCGAGTTCTATACAAAGGAGGCCTACAGGCAACTGAATAATACTGAATTTTACCAGAGGTTGGGGAGTAATCCAACATGCAGGTACCAGTCAACTCTCCGCACTTTGCTAAGGCGGGGAGTTGAAAATGGGTACATGTCGCAGAGGCTGGCGGTTGATCTACTCCCCGTGTCCCCCCGGTACCCTGTGTGGTATCACCTTCCCAAACTGCATAAGTCCGCGGAGAGCCCCCCGGGAAGACCGATTGTCTCAGGGTGTGGCTCTCTGACGGAGCGCCTGTCCAGGTTCCTTGATCACCTGCTGCGTCCCTTACTCGTGGGGGTTCCGGCCTATTTGGCCGACACACTTGATACGATCAATATGGTCGAAAATATCATATGGGAACCTGGTTACAGACTGGCCACCATTGACGTGGAGAGTCTGTATAGCAGGATACCCCACGAGGAGGGACTGGGAGCGGTTCGGAGGTTCCTGGACAGGACGAATAAAGATGAAGGGTACAAAGACTTCATCTGTGATTGTTTGAGGTTTATCCTAACACACAATGCCTTTATGTTTGATGGAAGGTGGTACCACCAAACATCCGGGACGGCCATGGGGACCTCTGTGGCATGTACCTATGCTGGCCTCTTCCTGGGGGCGTGGGAGGAGGATTGCGTGTGGGGCCCCAACAACCCTTATAGGTATAACATCAAGAAATGGGCCCGATATGTGGACGATGTGCTGGTCGTGTGGCAGGGAGGTACAGAAGCTTTCGAGGCCTTCATGGATTATCTTAACGATAATCGCGTGAATATGCGTTTCACGTCAGAAATAAATGATGTTTCCACCAGTTTCCTAGACCTTAAGATAAAGCCACATGGCACGAAATTGGTATATGAGGGCTTCAGGAAGACCACAGCTGTTAACTCCCTGCTACACAGGAATAGTTTCCATCCTAAGCATGTCACAGCCTCCCTGCCTTACGGCCAGTACTTGCGAATAAGACGCAACAATTCAAGTTTAGATACTTTTGAACAGCAGGCACAGGAACTGACTGGGCGACTGGAGGCAAGAGGGTATGACAGGCGCTCCCTTGAGGTAGCTCATGATAGAGCAAGAAAAGCGGATAGGAACTCCCTCCTCACTAGGGACCCCAAAAACCAAGAGAGAGGAACCTTCACGTTCACTTTCGATTACACCCCAATGTCCAAAAAATTGACACAAATTATCAAGAAGAACTGGGGAATAATAGTGAGAGACCCTACCCTTTGTAAGATTTTTCCGGATCCCCCCAGAGTAGCATACAGGAGAGCACCGACCTTGGGGGACACTTTGACTCGGAGTGAATATCGCTCACCCCCTATTCAGAACTGGCTTTCCAGTAGACGCCCCAAGGGGAATTATAGGTGTGGTAACTGTGGCTTTTGCAGGAACATGTGGGAGGGCACGAATTACCGGTTAGGTGGCCTACAGTGGGAAGTGAGAGCCTTCATCACATGCCAGACCAAATTTGTTTCGTATGTGATCTTCTGCCCCTGCCTCTTTTACTATGTGGGCAAAACTACCCGCCCCCTAAAAGAAAGAATAGGGGAACATTTTAAGTCGATCAAATCGGGGAAGGGCAGCCCGAGGTTGATTGAACATGTGAGGGAGGCTCATGGGGGTAGGGCCAGGTGTCTGAGATTCGCAGGCCTTCTGCACGTTTCCCCTTCGGGTAGAGGGGGCGACCGCGATCGGGAACTGACCAGACGAGAATCGCGAGTCATCTTACGTGCAGAGGCCATGGGCCCTTTGGGCTTGAACGATAGGTTGGAGCTATCATGCTTCTTGGACCCCTAAGGACTCTTGTTTCTTTCCTTCCCTTTTCCCTTCTTCCCCCTGGCTGGTTCCTACCCCCTCATTCATGGTGCTTTTCTCACTTACAGTGCACTTCTTCCTATGTCTGGCCTCCCACCTCCTGGTATTTGGGACCAACCAATTCATCTCTGCCCCTCTGGGATTACCCTGAGCACTCCCCCTTTTTTGGAGTCTTTCTTGCCGGCATGTGAGGCGCACCCAAGACGGACCAATTGCCCAACCACGATGTAGTGTCGGGCTGGGGAGGTGCAGACTGCACTGCCAGGTTCTCAATAAGAGACCAGGCTCCCCACCGTTTTGACCGAGAACAATTGTAGTTTGCGGCCAAAAAATAGAAGATTGAGCCGGTTCTATGACCCAGCGTCCGGGACCCGACCCTCTTCCCCTTCCTCCTCTCCCCCCTGGGAGAGGGGTTTGGGGGTTTGTACCTCGGTCTAGAGGGGTTGGGCCTGACATTCGGCCCGGTCTCTGGGCATTTTCTGGGTGATGGGCTCTATGACGCCTTGGCTTTCCTCTGGGCCCCACTATCCCAGCCTGCCTGGAATGATCCAGGTCTGTCCCCACGTGGTGCTCCCCTCCCCATAGATCCCTCTCCTTTCTCTTTTTCTCCCCCTTTTCCCCGTGCTCAAACATACACCTGTTAGCAACAGGCACCTGACCTGGTGTCTACCTGGCCTGGAGGTCCGGAGTTCTGGTACCCCCAAGCATTTTCATTGTAGAAATGACCAGCACCTGTTCTTGAGCATACAGGTGGGATGCCCTCGGGGCATCCAGGTATGGGGTGGGCAGTCCTCCGTATACTCTTACTCCCAGAGGATGGAATTAAACCAAATAGGAGTATGGGTGTATTCCCAAAGGTGAATGCGCCCCTTTAGGTCTCTTTCTAGTGCGCTTCACCCCCTGATCTGTTTTAGTGGGACTCCCCTTTGGGGTAGGTCGGATGGGGTATTTATCACCCCTTTTTAGCTTGTATTAATAAAGGGTGAGTTTTAAACATACAAAACTGTAGGATTCCGGATGGTCAAGCCATCATGCTGGCGTTAATGTATGCCTCCAACAATGCACTAATGCACTTTTAGTTTCATGCACTTTAAATGTTATGTGAAGCACAGAGATGAGTGATGTTTACAACAATTCCTGTTTAATAATGCACTAAATGTATTGCACGTATATGGTTTGTTTACATAGGTCACTTTTCTATTGGCTGCATAGCGCAGCCCAGCACGATCACACATGACGCATGGCCAAATCTCTCCGCAGAGCGGAGAGTCTCCGCCCCCTCACCTCCGACCCCCACCATCACGCAACTCACACCAATGGGGCAGCGCTGGGGGCGCGGCTTGATGACAGTATGTAGGAAGCCGTTCAGCTCTGCCCCATTATCGGACACACGCACGTGAACAAGCGCCAGACGGCGTGAAACGGCTGTAGTGCCGTCCACACATCCCCCGGTCACCTCTTCCCTGCTCACCCCGGCACCCTCATCGATCCAGGTTTGGCAATTCCTTTTTTCCAAATGTCATCCATGCTGGCTGTTGGCTGTGAAACGGAAATAATAAACATACTGAAGGAAGGTGCACAGCGTTCTCTGTGTGTACTTTGCATTTGAATTTGTGCTCTGCACTACCCCAAAGCTTGCTGCACTTCCCAATGTTTGGACTGTGAGCTAACTGTTGGGTGCTGCTGAATGGGTGATGCTTAATGCAGGTATATTGGAGCTAGCTGTACCCCCCACGTAACCAGCTGTGTGCCAAGTGTCGTTTCTTCACTGGAGTGTACTAAATAATTATTTCCTCCACTGTATGTCAGAAACATCTGATCTGCTGCATGCTTGTTCAGTGTCTATAGATAAACGTATTAGAGGCAGAGGATCAGCAGGACAGCCAGGCAACTGGTACAGCCCAAATGTAAATAAATATGGCAGCCTCCATGTCCCTCTCACTTCAGTTGTCCTTTAAATTCGGCCAGCCTTCAGCTTTTTTTTACCCAGATGCGCACACTTCCTGTTACAATGTCTTCTGCTGTGATCCAGAAAATCAAGTGTGCTCCCTGCCTAACCCCTCCTCTTTGTAGAGCTAAAAGAACAAAAACACTGAATAGGTAGAAATCAGGGTGCTAGTTTAGGGGACCCAGCAGGAACCCTCACATGATTGGGTGGATGGCACCCTTGAACTGCTAGGTTTCCCACAGGTAATAGTAAACTAGGCCCACACTACTCAGCCAATCACAACGCTTCGTGGTGCTGTGATTGGAAAACTGTTTCCGCTAAAGTAGAATAGCGCTGAATTCAGATCACATCTCTTAAAGTGGGTCCCAGATGAACTTTTACTCATTGCATAATTGTGTTCCTTTCCTATTGTTTGTAGGGCATTCCTCAAGCCAAATACTTTTTTTATTTTAATACTCTAATTCCCTATAAACTAAACAAGCCACGCCCACAGGTTTTCAGAGAGCCAAGGCACTTTCAGACAGTAGCAAGGGCTTATGGGAGTCGGGTCTGGGCAGGAGGAGGTGTTACTAGCCAGAGATTTCAGAGGCAGAGGGGAAGAGCGAGGAGGAGGGGGATTAGGTTTTTTTTTGCTCAAGATACAGATAAGCCTGCCTCTGTGTAATGTTTACAAACAACATGGCTGCTGTCACTGTATCACAGGAAGAAATAATCATATTCTATTAAAGCGGTTTGCAGCTAGATTTGCTGTGTAAACTATCTAAATTTTAGATAAGATATATAGACAAGTTACTTGTTATAGTTAGTTTTTCATCTCAAATCTACTTTAAGGCTAGTTCACAATGCTCAGTTGCGTTAAAAAATAGTTTTGCATGTCAACTCACCGCCCATACAATTCTATGGCCCTGTTCACAGTACTGCATTTAAACTGATTAAATTATTTTAATTTGCTGCATGCATGCTTTGTATTATGCCCAATCTCCTTTGCAGTTCACACTCATTACAACAAGTACTTTAAAGGATACCCGAAGTGACATGTGACATGATGAGATAGACATGTGTATGTACAGTGCCTAGCACACAAATACCTAAGCTGTGTTCATTATTTTGTTTCTCCGCCTGAAAGAGTTAAATATCAGGTATGTAAGTGGCTGACTCAGTCCTGACTCAGATAGGAAGTGACTACAGTGTGATCCTCACTGATACGAAATTCCAACTATAAAACACATTCCTAGCAGGAAATGGGTTCTGTGAGCAGGAATTAGATTAAAAATTATCAATAGTTCATAGATCTTAGCTCTGGCATACTTCAATGAATGTATCATTGAGCAAAAACAATAAATCAGTTAAAACTTAAAAAGTAGATTTAAACATAAAATAAAACTGTGGAATATCTTAGAAAAAAAACATTTTTAGGAGAAGGAAGATAGATCCAATCGTTTATTTCATTAGTTTATTTTCGCTTCGGGTGTCCTTTAAAGAGACTAACAAAATTGTGAGCCTCATTTCTTCTATCCTATATGTTCCTATAGCTGTTCTAATGTGCTCTGTCTTACTGCAGCCTTGCACAGCCTTCCTATTTGCACAGTGGCTGTATTATCTCTGTTATATGATCTAATCTTCTCTCCTCTGTGGAGTCTGTCGGGCTCAGGCAGTCAGGCTGGAATGTGCTGTGCTGCTTGTGATTGGATAGAAGCTATACACACCCTCTCCAAGCCCCCTGCACACTCTGTATGACTCACACACTGAGCTACTCTCAGTGTTTCAATTGCTATGTCTTGTTTGTAAACACTGCATAAAAATGGCAATTACAAGCCAGGATTGCAGCAGGGAGAGGCAGAAACAGCACAGAGGTGCCCAGGAGAACATAATGAATAGAATCGTATGCTTTTTATTGTAAGAATTTTACAGTACAGATTCTCTTTAAGCAATGGACCACTGTGAACCCAGCTTTGTTTGGCCAAGCCATGTTTTCAGGTGCAAAGCCACCTCCAACAGCTCAGGTGCCCTGAGAGTAATTCATTGGTGCCTTCTCTTTAGAAATAATAATCTATATTTGCATTAAAAAATCATGTGCATTGCTATTACAGCTGCAGGATACTGAAGAACCACAGGGACTGGTCTTACATAATAGCTGTTGAGCTTAATGTTATTAAATCTGGTGGGTGGCACTTAATGGGATGTGGGGCACAGCCAGTGTGTACTGATGGGCCACAGGTTGGGCACACAGCACAGTGCAGGATCTATGGCTGCCCCCCCTGGCACAGGTTGGGCACACAGCACAGTGCAGCATCTATGGCTGCCCCCTGGCACAGATTGGGCACACAGCACAGTGCAGCATCTATGGCTGCCCCCTGGCAGAGGTTGGGCACACAGCACAGTGCAGTATCTATGGCTGCCCCCCTGGCACAGGTTGGGCACACAGCACAGTGCAGTATCTATGACTGCCCCCTGGCACAGATTGGGCACACAGCACAGTGCAGCATCTATGGCTGCCCCCTGGCACAGATTGGGCACACAGCACAGTGCAGCATCTATGGCTGCCCCCTGGCACAGATTGGGCACACAGCACAGTGCAGCATCTATGGCTGCCCCTCTGGCACAGATTGGGCACACAGCACAGTGCAACATCTATGGCTGCCCCCTGGCACAGATTGGGCACACAGCACAGTGCAGCATCTATGGCTGCCCCTCTGGCACAGATTGGGCACACAGCACAGTGCAGCATCTATGGCTGCCCCCTGGCACAGATTGGGCACACAGCACAGTGCAGCATCGATGGCTGCCCCCCTGGCACAGATGCAACAGCAATGGGCAGACACAGTGTGCATACAGCAGCCCTCCCCCGCTATGTCTGCAGTGCCCGCCATGACAGCTCCTCACCTGCCACTGAGCACCTCCGACGTCCCACCACCATTCCTTCCCGGGCGGTGACGTCACCCGCAGCACGCCGCATCCCCATTGGCTGCTCCTCTCCCCGCCCACACGTTCAGCGTGCGGCGGCGGCGTCCTGCCGAGCTGCGTCTTAGCAACAGTGTATCTACGGTATCAGGGACGCTGTGAAGCCTCCTGGCTGCTGGGGCCTCTCACCTCTCCTCAGTCGCAGATAGTAGTGTTGGGCGAACATCTAGATGTTCGGGTTCGGGCCGAACAGGCCGAACATGGCCGCGATGTTCGGGTGTTCGACCCGAACTCCGAACATAATGGAAGTCAATGGGGACCCGAACTTTTGTGGTTTGTAAAGCCTCCTTACATGCTACATACCCCAAATTTGCAGGGTATGTGCACCTTGGGAGTGGGTACAAGAGGAAAAAAAAATTAGCAAAAAGAGCTTATAGTTTTTGAGAAAATCGATTTTAAAGTTTCAAAGGGAAAACTGTCTTTTAAATGCGGGAAATGTCTGTTTTCTTTGCACAGGTAACATGTTTTTTGTCGGCATGCAGTCATAAATGTAATACATATAAGAGGTTCCAGGAAAAGGGACCGGTAACGCTAACCCAGCAGCAGCACACGTGATGGAACAGGAGGAGGGTGGCGCAGGAGGAGAAGAAGGCCACGCTTTGTGAGACACAACAACCCCGGCCTTGCATGAGGGCAAGAAGCGTGCGGATAGCAGGCTTTGTACCGCCATGCAGTCATAAATGTAATAAAGATAAGTGGTTCAATAAACAGGGACCACGCGGCAACGCTAACCCAGCAGCAGCAGACGTGATGGAACAGGAGCAGGCGCAGGAGGAGAAGGCCACGCTTTGTGAGACACAACAACCCAGGCCTTGCATGAGGGCAAGAAGCGTGCGGATAGCAGGCTTTGTACCGCCATGCAGTCATAAATGTAATAAAGATAAGTGGTTCAATAAACAGGGACCACGCGGCAACGCTAACCCAGCAGCAGCAGACGTGATGGAACAGGAGCAGGCGCAGGAGGAGAAGGCCACGCTTTGTGAGACACAACAACCCAGGCCTTGCATGAGGGCAAGAAGCGTGCGGATAGCAGGCTTTGTACGGCCATGCAGTCATAAATGTAATAAAGATAAGTGGTTCAATAAACAGGGACCACGCGGCAACGCTAACCCAGCAGCAGCAGACGTGATGGAACAGGAGGAGGCGCAGGAGGAGAAGGCCACGCTTTGTGAGACACAACAACCCAGGCCTTGCATGAGGGCAAGAAGCGTGCGGATAGCATGCTTTGTACCGCCATGCAGTCATAAATGTAATAAAGATAAGTGGTTCAATAAACAGGGACCACGCGGCAACGCTAACCCAGCAGCAGCAGACGTGATGGAACAGGAGCAGGCGCAGGAGGAGAAGGCCACGCTTTGTGAGACACAACAACCCAGGCCTTGCATGTGGACAAAAAGCGTGCGGATATAGCAGCAATGCTTTTTGCCGCCATGCAGTCATAAATGTAATACAGATGAGAGGTTCAATAAACAGGGCCCGGAAACGCAACACCATCCCAGATGTTCATTGGTCATGTTACTTGGTTGGGGTCCTGGAGTGTTGCGTAGTCATTTCCAATCCAGGATTGATTCATTTTAATTTGAGTCAGACGGTCTGCATTGTCTGTAGAGAGGCGGATACGCCGATCTGTGACGATGCCTCCGGCAGCACTGAAACAGCGTTCCGACATAACGCTGGCTGCCGGGCAAGCCAGCACCTCTATTGCGTACATTGCCAGTTCGTGCCAGGTGTCTAGCTTCGATACCCAATAGTTGAAGGGTGCAGATGGATGGTTCGACACAGCTACGCCATCTGACATGTAGTCCTTGACCATCTTCTCCAGGCGATCGGTGTTGGAGGTGGATCTGCACGCTTGCTGTTCAGTGGGCTGCGGCTGCATGGGTGTCAGAAAATTTTCCCACTCCAAGGACACTGCCGATACCATTCCCTTTTGGGTACTAGCTGCGGCTTGCGTTGTTTGCTGCCCTCCTGGTCGTCCTGGGTTTGCGGAAGTCAGTCTGTCTGCGTACAACTGGCTAGAGGAGGGGGAGGATGTCAATCTCCTCTCTAAAGTCTCCACAAGGGCCTGCTGGTATTCTTCCATTTTGACCTGTCTGACTCTTTCTTCAAGCAGTTTTGGAACATTGTGTTTGTACCGTGGATCCAGAAGGGTATAAACCCAGTAATTGGTGTTGTCCAGAATGCGCACAATGCGTGGGTCACGTTCAATGCAGTCTAGCATGAATTGAGCCATGTGTGCCAGAGTCCTACCAGAATCCTCATCATCCTCTTGTGAGCGTTGTGATAGTTGTTGTGATGCATCATAGTCGTCACCTTCCTCCTGGTCTGCTTCTGCTGACCATTCGCGTTGAATTGTGGAAGTCCAACGTGCACCGCTCTGGCCCTCGTCAGTGGTGGCATGAAATTCCTGCTCCAACTCCAGCTGTTCCTCCTCCTCTTCTTCGTCATAGCTGCTGGGGCCAGCGTTCCCTGAGGCGGATGGCCTGATGTTGGTACCATCACGCTGATCGTTTTCTCCTTCAGATTCCCCCAGTTGCATCATGACAGCTGTTTCCTTGATTTTTAACATCGACCTCTTCAGTAAACACAGCAGTGGTATGGTAATGCTGACTGAAGAGTTGTCACTGCTCACAAGCAACGTGGATTGCTCAAAATTTTGGAGGACTTGGCAGAGGTCCAACATGTTGGCCCAATCGGATCCACAGAAGCTTGGCAGCTGGCCGGATGCGCCTCGGTACTGCGCCGTCATGTACTGGACCACTGCACTCTTCTGCTCGCAAAAGCGGGCTAGCATGTGCAGCGTAGAATTCCAGCGCGTAGGGACATCACACAGCAAGCGATGGTGGGGGAGATTGAAGCGCTCCTGCATCTTGGCGAGTGCCCCCGAAGCAGTACTGGAATTTCTACAATGTTTGGACACTCAACGCACCTTCAACAGCAGATCGGGCACGCCTGGGTATGTCCTCAGGAACCGCTGAACTACTAGGTTCATCACGTGCGCCAGGCAAGGGATGTGTGTCAGCTTAGCCAACCTTAAAGCGCGAATGAGATTACTCCCATTATCACACACAACCATGCCCGGTTTCAGGTCCAGCGGTGCCAGCCACAAATCCGTCTGTTCCTTTATTCCCCTCCAAATTTCCTCCCCTGTGTGCTGCTTATCCCCAAGGCAGATTAGCTTCAGCAACGCTTGCTGACGCATGCCAACAGCTGTGCTGCACTGCTTCCACGATCCTACTGCTGCTGGGTTAGCGTTTCCGGATGAGGTACAGCTTTGAGATGCGTTGGAGGAGAAGGAGTCAGAGAGGTAGGTGCTGCTGTTATCCAGTGGGAGGGACGGCGGTGCAGCTGTTTGTGGCGTGGGCAACACCCGTGCCGTAGCAGGTGAGGAATCGCTGCCAGGCTCCACAAGGTTCACCCAGTGCGCGGTAAGGGAGATGTATCGACCCTGGCCGAACGCACTCGTCCAGGTGTCAGTGGTGAGGTGAACCTTGCAGGCAACGGCATTCTTCAAGCTTCGGGTTATTTTGCTGACCACGTGCTCATGCAACTCAGGCACTGCAGAGCGTGCAAAGTGGTAGCGGCTGGGAACCACGTAACGTGGGATGGCCACTGACATCATGCCCTTGAAGCTGTTTGTCTCCACCAATCGATATGGCAGCATTTCGCAGGCCAGAAGCTTGGCTATGCTGGCTGTTACTGCCACGGCCCGGGGGTCATTTGCTGGCAATTTCCTCTTGCGCTCAAACATCTCCGACACAGACAACTGAACCGTAGCGCTGCACACGGAAGGGCTGTTGGTTGTTGTGTTTGATGAACACTGGGAGACCTCAAGAGCACTACTCCGGAAAGTGACAGTGTCAGCGTCGTCTGATGTTTGTGAATGTTGTGAACCACGCAATGGCTGGGCTACTGCTGCTGCTGAGGCGGGTCTGGTGAACCCAAGGGAGGCAGTGTTGTTTCTGGTACCCTGTCCTGACGCGTTTGCCCAAAGAGTGGGATGTTTGGATAGCATGTGACGGCTCATGCTGGTGGTGGAGAGGTTGTTAATATTTTTCCCCCTGCTCAGGCGGGTCTTGCACACCTTGCAAATCGCCATGGTAACATCCTCAGTGCAGTCTTCAAAGAAAGCCCAGACTTTGGAGCACCTGCCTCCTTGCTGGCGATTTCTGTTTGCTCCTCTTTTGCCTCTCACTTGAACTTCCACGCTTGTGGTGCCTGAAATTGCGCGCCGCCTACCTTGTGGCACAAGGCGAACTCGTGCAGCAGTGTGTTCTTCAACAGACTCATCTGTGCTGCTGCTACGACGGCGATGTTCTCGTTCACAAACAAAATCTGGGTCTCTGTCCACATTGTCCATACCCTCCTCTTCCATCTCCTCAAACTCGTCATATGTCATTGTGGGCCACCGCCGTGGAGTAGAGCTCCCCACAACAACCTCTGCGCAGCACACTCCAACGTCGTCTTCCAGATCTTGTCGGCCGACCTCCTGCAATTGCAACCCCTCCTGCCCAAATTGCTCTGGGATTTGGGTTTCCGAGTCCTCTTCGGACTCGCCTCGTATTTCAGTGCGCGGTACATTTCCCACAGTTAACGGTTGTGAATCCAGGCACAACATTTCTGGCTGTTCCTCCATTGACCTTTGAAAGGTGGAAGTTTGTTGGGCTGGGAATAGCTCCTGCGAATACCCCATTGTGTCCTGAGGTAATTCATCGGACTGGTTATCTGGCAGTTGTGTGCGTGGTGTCGCTGCCGGTTGTGTCAGCTTTGTGCCCACTGGCTCCTTGTAACTGGCTGAGGACTCGGACCTCGTGCGTGATGTGCTGGTGCTGCTTAACCCACTGCTGGACGCTTGAGAGGTCATCCAAGTAATTATCTGGTCCTGTTCTTTTGGATTTGTGAGGGTTGTTGTCCTGGACAACATGGGTGGTATTGAGTGGGTTTTCTTGGGTGCTCCCCTGTGGCCTGTACGTGAACCGTCAGGGGAAACACCTCTTCCCTTGCCCCTCCCTCTTTCACCGGATTTCTTCCTCATTTCACTTATCCTTACAGTACACGCTGACTGGCAGCAGTACAGTGGCAGTACAGAAATGCTATACAGTACCACTATTCCCAGCAGCGACACAGAGCACAATGCTATACAGTGACGGGTGAGCGGTGTACCACTATTCCCAGCAGACACAGAACAGTGAACAGAATGCTATATAGTGTGGCTGAGCGAGCGGTGTACCACTATTCCCAGCAGACACAGAACAGTGAACAGAATGCTATATAGTGTGGCTGAACGAGCGGTGTACTACTGTTCCCAGCAGACACAGAACAGTACACAGAATGCTATATAGTGTGGCTGAACGAGCGGTGTACTACTGTTCCCAGCAGACACAGAACAGTACACAGAATGCTATATAGTGTGGCTGAACGAGCGGTGTACTACTGTTCCCAGCAGACACAGAACAGTGAACAGAATGCTATATAGTGTGGCTGAGCGAGCGGTGTACCACTATTCCCAGCAGACACAGAACAGTGAACAGAATGCTATATAGTGTGGCTGAGCGAGCGGTGTACCACTATTCCCAGCAGACACAGAACAGTAAACAGAATGCTATATAGTGTGGCTGAGCGAGCGGTGTACCACTATTCCCAGCAGACACAGAACAGTGAACAGAATGCTATATAGTGTGGCTGAGCGAGCGGTGTACCACTATTCCCAGCAGACACAGAACAGTGAACAGAATGCTATATAGTGTGGCTGAGCGAGCGGTGTACCACTATTCCCAGCAGACACAGAACAGTGAACAGAATGCTATATAGTGTGGCTGAGCGAGCGGTGTACCACTATTCCCAGCAGACACAGAACAGTGAACAGAATGCTATATAGTGTGGCTGAGCGAGCGGTGTACTACTGTTCCCAGCAGACACAGAACAGTACACAGAATGCTATATAGTGTGGCTGAACGAGCGGTGTACTACTGTTCCCAGCAGACACAGAACAGTACACAGAATGCTATATAGTGTGGCTGAACGAGCGGTGTACCACTATTCCAAGCAGACACAGAACAGTGAACAGAATGCTATATAGTGTGGCTGAGCGAGCGGTGTACCACTATTCCCAGCAGACACAGAGTGGCAGTAAACAGAATGCTATATAGTGTGGCTGAGCGAGGTACACAGAGTGGCAGTAAACAGAATGCTATATAGTGTGGCTGTGCAAGCGGTGTACTACTATTCCCAGCAGACACAGAGTGGCAGTAAACAGAATGCTATATAGTGTGGCTGAGCGAGGTACACAGAGTGGCAGTAAACAGAATGCTGAGCGAGCGGTGTACTACTATTCCCAGCAGCGACACACAATGACTGGGGGGGACCCTGGCTAGCGTGGCTGGAGCGCGAACTACCCTGCCTGCCTACCCAAAGCTAAACCCACAGACAAATGGCGGAGATATGACGTGGTTCGGGTATTTATTTACCCGAACCACGTGACAGTTCGGCCAATCAGAGCGCGTTCGGGTCCGAACCACGTGACCCGTTCGGCCAATCACAGCGCTAGCCGAACGTTCGGGGAACGTTCGGCCATGCGCTCTTAGTTCGGCCATATGGCCGAACGGTTTGGCCGAGCACCGTCAGGTGTTCGGCCGAACTCGAACATCACCCGAACAGGGTGATGTTCTGCAGAACCCGAACAGTGGCGAACACTGTTCGCCCAACACTAGCAGATAGGCGACTCCACAGACTGCACTTTTCAGCCTCGACACCTATCATCCGGGTCCTAGCTGCATGACGTCATCAAGCTGGGACCTGGATGGTAGCACTAGAGAGAGAGACATCACAGTCACACCAGTGCAAAGAGCTGCATGGATCCCTCTCTCGAAATCTGATCAGAGAGGGATTTATTCCTTCCACACACTGTTTTTATTAGATTCCAGCTTAAGAAACTAGGGAACCGCCTCTGCACTGCAGCCCTCAACCCCCCCCCCCCCCCCTCATTCCATCTTAAAGCGGGATTGTCACCATAAAAATCACATTCCTACAGCAACTGGTCTGAGTGTATTAAGTGATTAAGATGCTAATGCTAATCCTGCATTCAAAACTTGCAAAACTTTTTCTGCTGTTATGGTTTGGAGTTATCACATACTTTTAGGGTTGCCAGGTCGGCTGATGGAGAAAACCGGACAGGGGGTGGAGTTAGGGGTGGAGTTAGGGGCGGAGTCAGAAGCGCACTTTTATGTAGAGTGGGGCTAAGCAATGGGCTTTTTTTAAAAAAAATGTATAGTATTTATATCGCACTGACATCTTCTGCAGCACATTACAGAGTACATAGCCATGTCACTAACTGTCCTCACCAGTAGTACTGGTCCAGTGCACATAAGAGACAGTTTTTCACCAGTAACTGCACATAAGAGACAGCTTTTCACCAGTAAATGCACATTATAAGAGACACCTTTTCGCCAGTAAATGCACATAATAAGAGACAGCTTTTCCCCAGTAAATGCACAAGAGACAGCTTTTCACCAGTAAATGCACATAATAAGACACAACTTTTCACCAGTAAATGCACATAATAAGAGACAGCTTTTCACCAGTAAATGCACAAAAGAGACAGCTTTTCACCAGTAAATGCACAAAAGAGACAGCTTTTCACCACTAAATGCACATAATGACAAACAGCCAGTGTTCCCAGTATATGTAGCCAGGGATATATGTGCCCAGTATATGTAGCCAGGGGGTATATATGTCCCAGTATATGTAGGCAGGGGTGTAAATGTCCCAGTATACGTAGGCAGGGGTATATATGTCCCAGTATATGTAGCCAGGGGGTATATGTGCCCAGAATAGGTAGCCAGGGGGTATATGTGCCCAGAATAGGTAGCCAGGGGCTATATGTGCCCAGAATAGGTAGCCAGGGGCTATATGTGCCCAGAATAGGTAGCCAGGGGCTATATGTGCCAGGAATAGGTAGCCAGGGGCTATATGTGCCCGGAATAGGTAGCCAGGGGGTATATGTGCCCGGAATAGGTAGCCAGGGGGTATATGTGCCCGGAATAGGTAGCCAGGGGGTATATGTGCCCGGAATAGGTAGCCAGGGGGTATATGTTAGAGATGGGAAGTTCGGATCTTTTCAATGATCCGGATGATTCGAATCGGATCATTGAAAAGATCCGGATCTTTGATCCGAATCTCGGATCATTTTACTACCGAAGCATTCGGGGTGAGATGACTAGCAGGACAGGTCTTTCCCTGCTGTGGACAGGAGAAGGGGAGGGGGGTGGACACACAGAGAGAAGGGGAGAAGATGGACAGAGGGCAGGGAGTGGACAGAGAAGGGAGGAGGGACGAGCAGAGAGCAGAAATGTTTGTGCACACAATACCCACATGCTGAAATCATATGCTTTACATGTATTTATTTCACCTATATGCTCATCTGTGTACTTTCCATGCAAACGTCACACAGTGAAGGAAAGCATTCCCAGAAGATAAGTGCAGCTGTTTAGTGCCGAGTGGAGGAGGATCATTTTGCCCTGCAATTACAGTGCCTACAAAGTTACTGAGCTGTGCTGAGCCAAAAGCTTCAAATGTGTTCACTGTGCACAACTACGGAACAGCCAGCCTATAATGAGAAGCACGTTATAGCCAGTATGTGTGCTCTACACATATCTGGCAGTGGCACCCATGTCCCCTCTCTCTTATCTACCTGCTGTCCCTGCAAGGCTGCCTCCCATCCAACAGAGCGATCCATCTCAGCTCTCTGCTTCCAGGACCCCGCTGCCCGCTGAGAGGGGGCGTGTCGCTCCTGGCCCCACCCCTTTTGCGATCCGAATCGTTCATTTTGATGATTCGGATGATCGACTCATTAAATAGATTCGGATCAAAGATCCGAATCGTTCATGATCCGGACAACACTAGTATATGTGCCCGGAATAGGTAGCCAGGGGCTATATGTGCCCAGAATAGGTAGCCAGGGGCTATATGTGCCCAGAATAGGTAGCCAGGGGCTATATGTGCCCAGAATAGGTAGCCAGGGGGTATATGTGCCCGGAATAGGTAGCCAGGGGCTATATGTGCCCAGAATAGGTAGCCAGGGGCGGGGGGAAGGGGGGCAATCTCCCCCCCCCCTTCTTCCCTCACCTTAGGGTGCTGTCTCTCTCCCCCGCTGTCTCCTCCAATATTGATGTGCAGGCTGGCGGGTGGCTGCGGGCGGAACTTACCTCTGTGTCGCAGGCGCCGGAAGTTCGGGTCCCGCAGCCGCTGAGTTTCGACTCAAAAAAGATCCGGATCAAAGATCCGAATCATTCATGAGGCGGACAACACTATTCAGACTGATAGTGTTGTCCGGCTCATGAATGAGATTCTCAGCGGCTGCGGGACCTGAACTTCCGGCGCTGGAGCGACACAGAGGTAAGTTCCGCCTGCAGCCACTCGCCAGCCCTGCACATCATATTGGAGGAGACAGCGGGGGAGAGAGAGCACCCTAAGGTGAGGGAAGGGGGGGGGGGATTGCCCCCCTTCTCCACCGCTGCTCCCAGCTCTCTCTCTGCTGCGCTGTTCTCCTCCTGCGCTGCGGGGGGGGCTCTAAAACCGGACAACTTAATTGTCCGGTTTAGCATGTTTTTTTACCCTGGACACAGCGCACAAAAACCGGACTGTCCGGTGTAAAACCGGACACCTGGCAACCCTACATACTTTAGGAGAGCTGGCCCTAGTGCCAAAGATTTGAATGCTGGGAGTTCTTTTTATCTATAATATATATTCCTCCTCTTCCATCTATTTCCCTGCCTAGCTTCTTATCAGAAACACCCTCTGATTACTTGTGTTTACAAGCAAGGCTGAGGTGACTCAGTGATTGGATGTATAATTGAAAAAAAAGACAGTGCAGTTGTTAGTATACACCTCTGTGGGAGTGTCTGAAGACTCTGGGAGGAGGGCAGCTAATGAATACATAATGAGCAAGAGAAGGGAGGGGGGGGGACGAGTCAGGGAAGATTATGATGTCAGCATTAGCTTGGCAAGGTGGCCACTGCCTTCAATAGGATTTTCTGCTTTTCCTTTATAAAATTCACAGGAATCATTACGTGGATAGCACAATACATCTGTTATGTAAGTAGAAGTAGTATTTATCTACTTATATATGTGTTTTTTATTTCTAGGTTAGCATGGGTGTCGCTTGTTCTTTAAAGTGAACAACCCTGCAAAAGAAAAAATGTTTCACTTACCCGGGGCTGTCCTGTGCCCTCCTGCTCCTGGAGTCTCCTCCGGTACCTGCTATGGGTTAGTTTCGTAGTAGTTTCATTTGGATTGAAAAAAGACATACGTCCATCAAGTTCAATCAGAAAATAAAGTACAACGCCAGCCTGCTCCCTCACATATCTCCGTTGATCCAGAGGAAGGCGAAAAAACCTTACAAGGCATGGTCCAATTAGCCCCAAAAGGGAAATAATTCTTTCCCGACTAAAAATCCCTGGATCAACATCACTGGGCATTACCTAGTAATTATGGCCATGGATGTCTTTCAACGCAAGGAAAGCATCTAAGCCCCCTTTAAATGCAGATATAGAATTTGCCATAACTACTTCCTGTGGCAATGCATTCCACATCTTAATCACTCTTAGGGCCCTTTTCCACCAGCGCTGGCTGAATCGCAAAAACGCAAACCGCTAGCGATTTTACAATCGCTACGGTTTGCTTTTTAACATAGGAATCGCGGTAGGTCATTTCCACTACCGCGATTCGCTTTTTACGGGAACGCGAACGCGCGGCGGAGCGATATTTGCAGCGATTTTGCTATGCAGTGCATAGCATAGCAAAATCGCGGCCGTGAACGTCGGGGAATCGCCGGTAATTGCGATTCAGCAATCGCTAGCGTTCACGCTGAACGCTAGCGACTGCAAGTGGAAAAGGGCCCTTACTGTATAGAACCCTATCTTAAATAAATGGCTAAAACGTTTTTCCTCAATGCGCAGATCATGTCCCCTAGTCGAATGTAAAAGCCTAGGGACAAAAAGCTCATCCGCCAAGCTTTTATATTGCCCTGTGATATATTTATACATGTTAATTACGGTAGATCCCCTCTTAGGCATCTTTTCTCCAGACTAAATAAACCCAGTTTATCTAACCTTTCTTAGTAAGTGAGACCTTCCATCCCTCGTATCAATTTTGTTGCTCGTCTCTGCACCTGCTCTAAAACTGCAATATCTTTCCTGTAATGTGGTGCCCAGAACTGAATTCCATATTCCAGATGTGGCCTTACTAGAGAGTTATATATACTACACATAGAGATAGAAATGCCACACAGATATAGGGTGCACATATACGGTAAATCAAAAAAGAACCCATCTTACATAGTTACATAGTTATTTTGGTTGAAAAAAGACATACGTCCATCTGTTATATAAAAGAAAGGCTGAACCAATTGTTTAGAGAAAATAGAAAAAAACCTTTATTAATTATCTACACACTGACAATAAAAACTATTAAAAACATATAAAATTGCCTGTAATGGAAATAACCAACCCCTGCTAATGAAATGATCATGAACCGCAAATGCAAAGATCAGTCTCAATATAAGAAAAGAAAAGGGAAAAAAAAAGGCGGGGATAGTGTACTGTCCATTAAAAAATGTGATAAATACCACACAGAGTTGGTAGACTCTTCAAAATGTGGGGGGGGAAAATGTGTGCGGGTGCACCAAAAATAAGTGACTTACAAAAAAACTGGAAAATGCTTATACATAAATGGTGTCAAAAAAATGCAGAAATGTGCAATCGAGAAAAAACATGAAAAACTAGACATAATTGTAAAGGTGGACAAAATTACCATGCAGCCATGGACCATGTATAAAAAACAAACATATATACTCAAAAATGAGGATATACAGTAAAGTGTCCCCGTGCAGGTAGGAAAAGTACATGTACATATATGAGTACAAGCACACACACACATGTAAATATAGGTGGCTGTCGCTTTAAGTATGGCAATAATACATGAGGCAATTTCAATATAACAAAGAGCTAGTGTAATGATAACGTGCATCAAAGTGAACAAGGTAATATGAGAGAAAATAAAAATATAACCTATGCTTGAGGCTTACCAAAGTAATGGAGCAGGGGGCCAGGGAAACGCCTTATGCGCTCGCAGCTATCCGCTGCTTCAATGGAGACAGGACGCCAGAGTGTGTCCTTATACGCTAAGTGAGTCATGTGACTTGTGACTAGTGATGGGCGAACAGTGTTCGCCACTGTTCGGGTTTCCCCCGAATTTTGGCCTGTTCGGGTTCGGTTCGGCACCCCCCGAACACCTCATGGTGTTCGGGAGGGTGCTCGGGCACGCTGCCCGAACCCGATCAGGCCTTCTGTGTTCGGCCGAACACAGCCGTGTCCGGCCGAACAAAGCCCCCTATAGAGTCCCAGCATAAAGGGAGAGCATGCCCCGAGCGCAGGGGGGGGGGGGGTCGGAAATGCCCCCCACCCCTCCCCGCTAAGCTCACCCTTCTGCTGGACCCTATAAAATTAAATAGAAGTCCCCCAAAGTACCTGTAGCAGGCTGGCAGGAAGCGGGCAGCCGGCGATCACAGGCGCTAGTACCATCTGGTACTTCCGCCCTCTCTCTGACGCACTTCCTGTTTACATTTGTAAGTCGCGTCAAGAGAGAACAGAAGTCTCTTGACGCGACTTACAAATGTAAACAGGAAGTGCGTCAGAGAGAGGGCGGAAGTATCAGATGGTACTAGCGCCTGTGATCGCCGGCTGCCCGCTTCCTGTCCTCTTCCTGCCAGCCTGCTACAGGTACTTTGGGGGACTTCTATTTAATTTTATAGGGTCCAGCAGAAGGGAGAGCTTAGCAGGGAGGGGTGGGGGGCATTTCCGACCCCCCCCCCCCCCGCGCTCGGGGCATGCTCTCCCTTTATGCTGGGACCCTATAGGGGCCCCAAAGGGACATGTTCGGGTGGGGTTCGGCCCGAACATGCCGAATATCGGGGGCATATTTGGCCGAACCCCCCGAACCCGAACATCTGGATGTTCGCCCATCACTACTTGTGACGTCTATAATGCATGGCCATGCATATAACGCAAATTGCCATGCGCACCCGCATTTGCATTCCATGGTGGATACCAGGATGCGACGTATACTGCGCTTGACTGGTACAGGTTAATCCGTGCGACGGAAACGGCGCACTAAAAGAGTCAAATAACACTGCAAGGACACATGCGCTGGTAAGCTTGGTTGGAAATCTGGTGATAAACATGATTACCCAAAAACGAAGAAGGAAATGCATATTAGCAAAGTATATTACATCACAAAAATATATAAGGTTTGTGTATCAGCAAAAAAGTATGAATTTTTTAAAATACAACATAAGAATAATTTACAAAAATACATGGAAGCAAAAAATTGATCCACAAAAGGTATTTTGGAGCCATCTAGTGGTCCAACTTCGGAATCACGGTCCCAGATGATTTCATGGATGAGAGTAAAAAGGCGTTCATTCAATCAAAGGAAATTGATAATTCTATTTGGGAACCAAGAGTCTGTGAAGGATGTATATAGAGTGAAACAAATAAGGGAAAATACGTTTATATTTCCTTTACACAATCACATTATACAAGGGAATAAAACAAAGAAGCACATGTCACACCCAATGATGGTGGGTATAAATGTGTATCTCAGTGGTGCCCAGGTGCGATACTCACCGCGAACCTTCGGCTCCAATCATACAATAGGTGAAAGAACCCAATGTGGGTGTGTTAGGTGATCAGACCAAATGTGCAGGTACGAAAGTCCAGAGCAGGTGTTCTGCCCGATACTTACGGCGGGCGTTCATACACATGCCAAGTGGTGGAAAGCATGCACGACATATACATTGATGATAAAAGTGGTAAGTAGTGATGTCCAGGCGGTGAGAAAGTAGAGAGGTACAACAGCAAGCTTAAAAGATACTCACCATTAGGTCAAGTAGATGTCAAACACTCGGGAGGACTGGCCAGGGGGGAGATTTCCCCCCAGGCCGCCTCTCATTTAATGATTTGGGGCTGGTGCAGGGACTGCTGCATTAAGGTTTTTATATAAGGCAATGTGAAACACTAAGCTGGCTGAGGGAAATAAAAGTGCAATTACAGAGCAATTAGAGGGCGGGTAAACTGGTAAATGTACACAGCAAGATGCAGAGCAGAGGCTTGCCTGAAGGGTCCATAGAAAAAAAACTCTGTCTGCTCTTTCACCATCATAGCTCCCAACTGTCCCTTATTTGAAGGGACAGTACCTCTTTGGACCTAAGTGTGTGTGTGTGTTGCGGGGGTGAGCCTTGGGTAATTAAGGTGGCCATACATCTGTCGACTCGGTTGATCAACCAATTGTTTTGATCATTTCTATTGAATTGGATGAAAATCTGTGCTACCACAAGCATGCTTAATTGATGATTTGAAGGATTTTGGGCAGAAATTGGTAGAATCTGAGATGCTGGGAAATCTCAGGCTGATGTGGTTGATCGAGTGCACAGTGGTAACGGCATGCAATAATCACAGACAACGGACACGATGGAAACCCCTGGCTGTCATCCCTCCAAATGTATTATGTGACCCCCGATGCCTGTGTATTTATACTTTACCTGTCACGCTGTCCTGCAACTGTCCTTGCTGTATTTCCGAATGTGCGCCCCCAAATGACTGCATATAGCAATTGGGGCGTGTGTATGACGCCATTTGGGCTGAGGCTGCTATGAACACGGGCCTCTAGTGGTGGCTGGATAGTGTAATGGTTAAGGGCTCTGCCTCTGATGTAGGAGTCCTGGGTTCAAATCCTGGCTCTTCCTACTCAGTAAGCTGCACCTATTCAGTAAGGAGTTCATTGGGCAAGTCTCCCTAACACTGCTACTGCCTACTGAGTGCGCTCTTGTGGCTGCCTCGCAAGCGCTTTGAGTCCGACAGGAGAAAGGCGCTATACAAAAAAAGTAACTAACTAAGTAACTAACTAGTTTGTGTTTTCCCCCAGGCCGAAAGGTCCCAGTCCTCCCCTGCAAACACTGGTAGAAATAACTACATATTGGAGACATATATATAGAGAGAGCACAGTTAGAAAATATATACATTAATATGAGGGACATGCACATTCAAGATCCTAGAAAACATCCAAAGTTAAAGTCCTCATTGAGGCCCCTAGGCTGTCTGGTCTGCATCCTATGTATCCATCTTAACTCCTTCCTCAGGAGGCATATCGAAATGTCTCCTCCCCTCTCATTTTTGTGTACCCATTCTATCCCTCTAAAGATCCAGTTCTTAAAGAGAACCCGAGGTGGGTTTGAAGAATGTTATCTGCATACAGAGGCTGGATCTGCCTATACAGCCCAGCCTCTGTTGCTATCCCAAACCCCCCTAAGGTCCCCCTGCACTCTGCAATCCCTCATAAATCACAGCCACGCTGCTGACAAACAGCTTGTCAGAGCTGGCTGTGTTTATCTCTATAGTGTCAGTCTGATGCTCTCCCCGCCTCTTGCAGAACTTCGGTCCCCGCCTGCCTCCCTTCCCTCCCTGCTGATTGGAGGGAAGGGACGGGGGCAGGGACCGGAGCTATGCAGGAGGCGGGGGAGCAGCTGAGACTGACACTACAGATGTAAACACAGCCTCACAGCATGACTGTGATTTATGAGGGATTGCAGAGTGCAGGGGGACCTTAGGGGGGTTTGGGATAGCAACAGAGGCTGGGCTGTATAGGCAGATCCAGCCTCTGTATGCAGATAACATTCTTTAAACACACCTCGGGTTCTCTTTAAGACTCCCCCCCATGAGATACTAGAGCATGTTCGGCTACTGTGGTGAGGCACTTACCTTCCTCCCTACCTCTCCCCGCCAGTTTGACAGTCGACACGTGCTTCTGTAGGCGAGTTTTCAGCACATTCTTAGTTTGTCCAATGTATTGTTTCCCACAGGGACATTCCAATAGATAGATGACTCCCTCTGTTTATGAAGTTTATAAATTGTCTAATGTCATAGGTCCTCCCAGTCACATTACTTCTGAAGTTCTTAGAAGTTTTAATCCAAGGGCATATAGAGCAATTGCCACATCTGTTTCTGCCTGTAACAGACAGTTGTCGTTTTGATTCGTTAGAGAAATGGCCATGACTCAGTATGTTCCTAAATGTCTGGGCCCGTCTGGCCATGATGCTTGGTTTTGGGGTGATGCATCTGTTGATTATCGAGTCATTTTGAAGCACTTTCCAATACTTGCCTAAAATTGAATACGAGTCTTGCCATGCAGAATTGTATTGTGTGACAAATCGTGTGACCTTGTCCTTATTCTTTGGTTTAACCATCAGTAGTTGTTCACGTGGTGTGGCTTTTGCTCTTCTATGCGCCCTCTCTATACAGTTCCTGGGGTAACCCCTCTGTTTAAGCCTTTCCCTGAGATGTTGGTTGGCAGTTTCAAAAGCCCCTTCAGTAGAGCAATTTCGTTTAAGGCGAATAAATTGTCCAGTCGGTATGTTTGTTTTCAGGTTTCTCATGTGACGGGATCCAAAATTAAGCAGACTGTTGACCGATGTCGGTTTCCGATAAATGATGGTCTGCAAGAAACCAAGATCATTCCTTTGAATACATAACTCCAGAAAATGAGTCTCTTTCTCAGAGATCTGATATGCCAATTTGATATTAAGTTGATTCACATTCAATTGTTCCAGGAACTCAATACAGAGCTCCCTTGGTCCCTGCCATAGGATCAGGAGGTTGTCGATAAAGCGATACCACCCCAAAATATGTGGGTGATAGCGCTCCATCGACCACCCCCTGATCACCTCACGTTCCCACCACCCCAAAAACAAATTTTCCACAGAGGGGGCACATTTTATGCCCATGGCCACACCCCTGGTTTGTAAATGATATACCTGATTGAACAAGTCGTCATTCTTAGTCAAGATGAATTGCAGCAGTTTTAGTAAAAAATCATTTAGGTTGCTGCTGTGCATCTCAAGGAAATACCCGACTGCTATTTAAATGGGCAATATTATGCTAGCATCTCAAGTTTTTATTTCCCTTTTAATGCAGCTAAAATGTTATTAGCTTTAACTGCAGCGGCTTGGCATTGAATATGATTATTTAATTTGATGTCGATGGGTACTCCTAAGTCTTTCTCCAAGTTTGATGTCCCCATCTGTATCCTGTTTATTTTGTATGGTGCCAGACCATTGGTATGACCAAAATGCTTGACTTTACATTTTTCAACATAGAATTTCATCTGCCATTTATGTGCTCATATAGAATCCTATCTAGATCATGTTGCAATATGTCACTATCTTCCTGAGAGTTAATGATTCTGCACAGTTTTGTATAATCTGCAAAAATAGCAACATTGCTTTCTACTGCATCTACTAGGTCATTAACAAATAGATTGAAGAGCACTGGACCCGGTACTGACCCCTGTGGGACCCCACTGCTTACAGTCACCAATTTTGAATAAGATCCATTGACCACAACTCTTTGTTTTCTGTCCATTAGCTAATTCACTATCCATGCACACAGACTCCTTGTAATGAATAGATGAGATGCCGCCACATGGGCAAGCGGCATGGCGGCTATCTCCGCGTCCCAGGCAGTGGCTGCTGCCGCGCAGCAGCGTGATACTGCTTTGCCTGGTCCTTCTAGTGCACACAGATGGAGAGCTACGCGCGCGCGTGCCAGGCGACAGGACCTTTATGCTGCTAGAAGGGGAGTCAGCTGATCATGCCGATCAGCTGACTCCAGCTATGCTCTGAATTGGCTGAGTGACTGGGGCAGCGCTGTGGAGCGCTTTTAGTATATATAGGACTTGCCTGTCACTTGCAAGTTGTCTGCTGTTGCGAACAGTTACGTGTGAGCGCTCAGACCTGAGTCAGATCCCACAGTGTGTTAGAACCAGCCGGAGCTGGGAATTCACACTGAGTCATATTCCATTGATAGCTTAAAGTACTATTGCTTGCTACTGTTTATGTGTTAGACTAGTTCCCGGGTGGTGAGACCAAGGACCTCACACCTAAGACTAGGAGATTACTACATTGCTACTGTTTATGTGTTAGACTAGTTCCCAGGTGTTGAGACCAAGGACCTCACACCTAAAACTAGGAGATTACTACATTGTCACTGCTTATCTGTTAGACTAGTTCTCAGGTGCTGAGACCAAGGACCTCACACCTAAGTCTAGGACTGTGACACATTATTTGTTACCTGTTATGACCTTTGGCTTTCCTGACTACTCTCCTGTCCTCTGATTCGGTACTTCCGCCCATCTGATTATCTGTTGCCAACATTGCCTGTACCTGGATACCGAATCAGTCTTCCGCTTCTGTACTTTGTCTGTCCGTGTGTTGCCGACCTGGCTTGTCTGACCTTTCTGGCTTTCACCTAGCACTTGGGTGATCAGCCTTACTATACACCTGTGACACCTGCTCTTCAGGTAGTTACTAGCTGCTATTTCTGGCCTATGGTCACCAGCTCCTCTGGAGGCCATCGTGCAGCACAGTCAGTGGGTCTCTACCTCTCTAGATCCACTGGCTGCAGTACAGTCTGATTCCCTGCCTCTCAGGGAATCCTTGGCTGCAGTACAGTCTGATTCCTTGCACCTCAAGGAATCTCTAGCTGCAGACCAATCCTCATCATATCACTTCAATCAGTGGTCCCTGCCCTTCAGGTATCCACTGGCTGCAGTACAGTCCTATTCCCTGCCCCTCAGGGAATCCTTGGCTGCAGTAGTGTCTGTATCTCCCGCCTCTCAGGAGATAACCTCTCCGATTACTGTTGCACAAAACACTATACCACACTGGGTGTCCTGTGTCTAGCTATACTAGTATTATTGGTGATTCTGCAGATCACCACATAATCAGGTATAGCATCTGTATTATTGGTGATACTGCAGATCACCAATAATCAGAAAATCTGTGTTGCTGACACTAATCGTTACACTCCTCCTCAGTCCTTGCATCCTCAACTTTTGCACCAGACTTTTGTGGGGAACCGTGTCGAAGGCCTTTGCAAAGTCTAAATATATCACATCTACAGCATTCCCAATATTCACATTAGCGTTCACTACCTCATAAAAGCTGAGCATGTTAGTTAAACAGGACCTTTAAACCCATACTGATGCTGAGAAATAAGATTATTTTCTACTATGAAGTCTTGTATAGTATCTCTTAGTAGCCCCTCAAATAGTTTGCACACAACTGACGTAAAGCTTACATGTCTATAATTTCCCGGATCTGATTTTTTGCCCTTCTTAAATAATGGGAAAACATGGGCTGTATGCCAATCTATAGCTACTCTGCCAGTTGAAAGAGAGTCACAAAATATAAGATTAAGGGGTTTATCGATAACTGAACTTAATTCCCTTAGGACTCGAGGATGTATGCCATCCGGGCCAGGTGCCTTGTCTATTTTTAAGTTATTTAGTCTTGCCTTCACTTCTTCCTGCGTTAAGTATTTAATATTACAATTGGAAGATTGAGACCCTTCCACATCTGTAATTTGCAACAGCGATGTTTCCCTTGTGAAGATGGAAGCAAAGAAAGCATTTAATAACTCCGCCCTACCTTAGTCATCCACCATAGAGTTCCCGCTCTGGGTTACCGCTCCTGGCTTGTTTTTTCCACCCCGGCCTGACTTGTGATTACCGCCAAAGAGGTGATCACCAAGGAACAATGAAGACTGTAAAAAATAAGCAATTTTATTTTGTCTTTTTCACTACAGTTCCTTTTTAATGCAGTGTATTGCCTCCTTTAGCATCAATGACAGCTTGAAGACTTTTGTAGTAGTTGTGGATGAGGCTCTTTCTTCTCAGACAGTAAAGCTGCCCACTCTTCCTGGCAAAAAGCTTCCAGTTCCCATAAATTCTTGGGCTGTCATTTATGAACTTCACATTTGAGGCCTCCCCAGAGTGGCTCAATGATATTGAGGTCAGGAGATGGAGGAAGTCATTTCAGAACCTACACTTTATGTTGCTGTAGCCAATGGCAGGTTGACTTGGCCTTGTATTTTGGATCAGTGTCATGTTGGAATGTCCAAGTACGTCCCATGCTCAGCTTCCTCTGGCTAGTGAGTACAAATTTTTCCCCAGTATTTTTTGATAAGGTACTGCATTCATATTGCCATAAACTCTGGCCAAATTTCCTGTGCCTTTATAGCTCAGGCATCCCCAAAACATCAGCAAGCCACCACCATGTTTCACAATATGAATGGTGTACCTTTTAAAATAGGCCTTGTTGACTCCTCTCCAAATTTATGATTGTGGCCAAAAAGTTTTAGTCTCATCACTCCAAATGACTTCATGACAGAAGGTTTGAAGCTTGGCTCCATGCTGTTTGGCATATTGTAAGCGGGATACTTAGTGGCATTGGCGTAGTAATGGCTTTCTTCTGGCAACTCGACCATGCAGCCCATCTTTCTTCAAGTGCCTCCTTATTGTGCATCTTGAAACTGCCACACCACATTTATCACCTGAAGTTATTTGTGGGTTTTTCCTTGCATCCCGAACATTTTTTTCTGGCAGTTGTAGCTGTAACGTCAGTTAGTTTACCTAACCGTGGTTTGGTTTCAACAGAACCTATTTTTTTTACTTGTTAATTCGTTTTTGAACACTGCTGATTAACATTCTCAATTCCTTGGATATTTTCTTATATCCCTTTTCTGTTTTACAGAGTTCAACTACCTTTTCCCACAGATCCTTTTACATTTCTTTTTTGCTTTCACCAAGACTTAGATGTCAAAAGCAACAGTGCAGCACTGGATGAAAGATGGAAGAGTTTGTCAGGAGTCCTGTTTTATACACCCCCCCCCCCCCACACACACACACACACACACAGCCAAAACAGTGGAATTGATCTTGGACTTTAGGAGACACTCACCCACACAACAACCAATCTCTATCAACGAGATTGAAGTGCCCAGGGTTTCCAGCGTTAGGTTCCTGGGAACTACCCTAACGAGTGACCTAAGGTGGGCACAGAATACTACCAAAATCCAGAAGAAGGCTCAGCAGAGACTATTCTTCCTGCGCCAATTGAAAAAATTTGGTATGCCTCAGGAGCTGCTGTCCAGCTTCTACACTGCCACTATTGAAGCTACCCTCTGCTCCGCCATTATCGTGTGGTACGCAAGAGCAACCGCCAGTGATAAGTACAAGCTCCAAAGAGTTATCAGCTCAGCGGAAAGGACCATTGGCTCTCCTCTGCCACCTCTGGACCTCCTCTACACCACCAGAATGAAAACAAGGGCCAACAGGATCTCCCAGGACCCGTCCCACCCGGGCTGCCGCTTCTTTAAGCTCCTTCCATCGGGCCGACGCTACAGGACCATCCGCACGAGGACTAACAGGCGTAGAGACACCTTTTTTCCCCAGGCAGCCCTCCTACTGAATTCCGGCCTCTCGTCGGTACGCTAGCTGCTTTCTCAGACCCTACTAGCCGGCTAGAACTCTACCTGGGCGGCACAATATCCAACCCGTAAAATCCCGTAAAAGAGCAAAACACATATTGTACTGCATCGACCGACTAAAACTGGGTGTTACTGCAGGTCTTGCTTATCTTGCTTGTATTATATGCAATTTGTTTTTTTGTCTATGCCTGTCTTGCTTGTACTATGGCTATTGTCTTATGCCAATCTCTGTCCTTGCTATAGTTGCCTACTGCCATGTGATCCACAACCAATTCCGGGTACGACCTCGGTCGCACTTGGCGAAATAATAATAATAAAGATTCTGATTCTGATTTTGACACACTAATTATAAGCAAACCGGTAAACATGGTCACCTTTAATAGCCATTAAAACCTGATTGTGTCAAGTTGTGTGGATGTTTTCAGGCAAAATCACCAGGGTGTATAAACTTTTGATCAGGGACATTTGGATAGTTTGTGTCATGATGAAGATTTAAAAAGATTTAAAAAGAATAAACACCGTTGTTGGCATTAAATGGCTTCAGCCAATCACTAACCATGAGTGAAAGAGAAGTTTTGGTGTTATTATACACTGCCCATTAACCCATTATCGGGATAATGCATGCATTGATAACATGTGTTACGCTGGGCATTACCATAGCAATGTGCGCATTATCCCGGTAACATGTGATGCCATTAGGTTAATGGACATCGGCACTTCCCCTGGCGTTAGTACCGGTAACATTTTTACTGTGCTTCAGGCCCATCAGTATGAATGTGCAACATAATGATCTATCTGCTCTGAAAGTTTGTGTGACTGACAACGTTGAGGCCTGGGACTCATTACAAAGCGCAATCGCTAGTGATCTGTGGTAGCGCATTGCAAGCGATTTTGGAAGCAATTTCCCTGCTCCTATGCAGTACATTAGAATGGAAATGCTCCAAAAATGCTGCATATCCTGTGATTGCGATTTGCCTAATCAGAATCGCTCCAGTGGAATCTGTTCCATCCATTTACATTGGCAAAGCATTTAGGGAAATCGCTAGCGAATAAAAGCGATCCCTAAACGCACAAAAAAACGCTCTAGTGGGTTCCAGCTCTTAGAGAGATTGGAGGGCTTTAAATAACTTAAAGGACAACCGAGGTGACATGATGTGATACACGTGTATGTACAGTGCCAAGCACACAAATAGCTATGCTGTGTTCCTTTTTTTCTTTCTCTGCCTGAAAGAGTTAAACATCAGGTATGCAAGTGACAGTTTCTGTCAGGTTCGGACCGGGTCAGTCTATAGCATAACCCTCACTGATAAGTAATTACAGCCATATAACACTTTTCTGTCAGTAAATGGCTTCTGAGAGCATAAAAGAGATAAAAATGGTCAATAATTCATAGATTTGAGCTCTGACATAATTCAATTAAGGTGTCATTGAGCAGAGACAATAAAAAAATAAAAATTAGATTTAAATATAAAATAAAACTGGGATATCTAAAAAAGTAATTTTTAGGAGAAGGAGGATAGATACAATTGTTTTTCTCATCAGTTTATTTTCATCTTGGATGTCCTTTAAAGAGAATCTGTATTGTTAAAATCGCTCAAAAGTAAACATACCAGTGCGTTAGGGGACATCTCCTATTACCCTCTGTCACAATTTCGCCGCTCCTCGCCGCATTAAAAGTGGTTAAAAACAGTTTTAAAAAGTTTGTTTGTAAACAAACAAAATGGCCACCAAAACAGGAAGTAGGTTGATGTACAGTATGTCCACACATAGAAAATACATCCATACATAAGCAGGCTGTATACAGCATTCCTTTTGAATCTCAAGAGATCATTTGTGTGTTTCTTTCCCCCATGCACTGAAGTTTCAGGCTGCTCTTTTCTTCCTGCAAACAGCTTTGCCCTTGTTTGTAATTCCTCAGTATGTGAAAGCCCAGCCAGCTCAGAGGACGATTTATCCAGCTGATTAGAGCAGCTTCTCTCTTCTCTCTTATCTAAATAACACACAGGCAGTGTGCATAGAGGGGCCAGAAAGGGTGAGTTCATAGCAGAACCACAACACTGAAGAACTTGGCAGCCTTCCAGACACAGGCCGACAAGTCTGACAGGGGAAAGATACATTGATTTATTACAGAGACTGTCATAGTAGAAAGTGCTGCAGTTAGCCAGAACACATTAGAATAGCTTTTGGAACATGTAGGATGATAAAAAACAGGATGCAATTTTTGTTACGGAGTCTCTTTAAGGGAGATGTCAAGATTAACCTCTTCACCTCAAAGGGTTTTTCTGCTCAAAAAACCAGAGCAGTTTTCACCCGTCAGCGCTCCTTCCATTCATTCACCTATAACTTTATTACTACTTATTACAGCGAAACAATCTATATCTTGTTTTTTTTGCCACTGTATAGGCTTTCTTTTGGGGGTACTTTTTGCTAAAAATTATTTTCTTTTAACTCAGTTTTAATAAGAAGAATAAGAAAGAAATTGAAAAAAAAAAAACATTATTTCTCAGTTTTCAGCCATTATATTTTCAAAATGAAACTTGCTACCGTAATTAAAACCCACACATTTTATTTTCCCGTTTGTATCCTTTATTGCAACGTTTAAACTTTTTCCCTAGTACAATGTATGGTGCCAATATTTCATTTGGAAATAAAGGTGCATTTTTTAAGTTTTGCGTCTATCCCCAATTACAGGACCATAATTTATAAAGTAATTGTAGTATACAGTTTTTGTATACATATTAAAAAAGTTCAGTCCCTAAGGTAACTATTTATGTATTTTTTTTTAATTTAGTATTTTTTTTTTTATTAAAAAAAATAAATAAAAAAAAGGTAACTTTAGGGGAGTGTGGGAGGTCAGGGGTTAATAATAATAATAAAAAAGGTAACTAGGGATAATTAACTGAAAAAAAAAAAGGGGGGATGTAATATTACAATTTGGCCACAAGATGTCCTCAGTAGTGACTTCAGCTCCGTACTGTTTGTACGGAAACGGAAGCACTACGCATACGGAATGAGTGAATGGCCGAGCCGTCTGTATAGACGGCTGCAGCCATTCACACGGGGAATTAGATCAATGAATGGGATTTGTTTTCCCATTCATTGATCTAGCGGCGGGCGATCGGCGGTAATGAGCGGCGGTACCGAGCGCGGGGGGGCGTGGCGGGAGGGACGTAGTACCTACGTCCCTGCACAGAGTTATGGCAGTTTGCAGGGACGTAGTTACTCTTCCCGGGGGAGGGGAAATGGTTAAAGTACAGTATTTTTCGGACTATAAGACGCTCCTGACCATAAGACACACCTAGGTTTAGAGGACAAAAACCAGGGAAAAAAAATATATACTAATCTGGCGCATCCATGGTGAAGGGGCATCTTGTGGATTATGCCCCTTTTGTACCTCATACCCCCTTGTACCTCTTGTGTCTCCCTGAGTCCTCCTCTGTCCCCCTTGCGTCCTCCTGTGTCCCCCATGTGTCCACTTCTATCCTCCTTGTGTCCTCTATGCCCCTTTGTGTCCCCCGTGTCCTCCACTGCATGGGCACAATACAGGGAGTCCCTGACATTGCGGCGCTTTGGAGGTTCGTATTGGAAGCATTCACAAGTCAGGAACTCCCTGCATTTGGACTATAAGACACAGTGGGCTTGATTTACAAAGCAGTGCTAACTGTTAGCACGCTTGTGAAAAGCCCCTTTTCACGCCTAAGCTCAGTTTCGGTGTGATAAAATCAACTCGCGCGCAAAGTTCCATGCGCAAAACTTTGCACGCGCACAGTACGGTGCGCGCGAAACATCGCACCGCGATGCGACCATAACGGCGCATCTATAGGGTCGCATGGAGTGCGACTTTAACAGTGCATAATGTGACGTTAAGGTCGCACCCCATGCGACCTTATAGGTGCATCGGATGCGCAATTATCGTCGCATCGCGGTGCGACGTTTCGCGTGCACAGTGCTGTGCGCAAGCAAAGTTTTGCGCGTGGGACTTTGCTCGCGATCTTATTGTCAAAACGGTGCTAACCTAGTTAGCACCCTACTTATCACGCCCAAAGTCTTTAGGCATGCTAACTAGGTTAGCACCGCTTTGTGAATCAAGCCCAGTGACTTTTTTTCCTCAACTTTGGGGGAGAAAAAGTGGGTCTTATAACCCAAAAAATAGAGTAGTTCCTTAATTTGCAAACTCGTGGACCTAAATGCAAAATTGGATCTTTTTTTTTTTTTCTTTAATTTTTGAAATTGAGAATGTAGCTTGCAACTATGCCTCTTTATAGTTTTACTTTTGTTTTTATTTTTATTCTATTTACTGTATATTAAAGCTTCAAGCACTAGATGTTACTAGAGTATTAGGTTTGTTACTGGGAACATCATTCATGCTTTAAAGTGGTTTTGTCATCAAATTTCATTTATAGCCTAAAGCATTAAAAACAGCAGAAATGTAAGCAGACCTGAACTCAGTACTTCCTCTTTAATCTAAAAAATACTCAACAGCATAATAACCTTTAACCACCTAAAGATCGCTACACGCCAATGGGCGTGGCAGCCCCAGGACCGCCTAACGTCAATTGGCGTCAAGTCCTGGGGCTGCAGTTTTCAGGAGATCGCACGCAGGCTGTGCACGCATCTCCTGCTTGGGGGGCGGAGCTCCGCCCCACCTTCAGTCTCCGAGCGGCGTTTGTCTAATTAATATGTACAACGATACGATCGGCAGCAGCGCTATACTGGGGACAGCCATATGACACGGCTGTCCCCTCCATATGCTGGGGAGTGATCGCCTGTCATAGGCTGAAGCCTATGACAGCTGATCATGCTGATTGGCTGGCGGGGGGAAGGAGGAAGCAGGGAAGATATTAAAAAAAAAGTCATTTTTATTAAAAACAAAAAACAAAACATAAATATTGATTAACCTGCTGAGCGGTCTGGACGAGCTCAGCTCGTCCAACACCGCCAGAGGCTGCCGCTCAGGCCCTGCTGGGCCGATTTTCGTGAAATAAAAAGCAGCACACGCAGCCGGCACTTTGCCAGCCGCGTGTGCTGCCTGATCGCCGCCGCTCTGCGGCGATTCGCCGCGAGCAGCGGCGAAAGAGGGTCCCCCCAGCCGCCTGAGCCCAGCGTAGCCGGAACAAAAAGTTCCGGCCAGCGCTAAGGGCTGGATCGGAGGCGGCTGACGTCAGGACATCGGCTGACGTCGATGACGTCACTCCGCTCGTCGCTATGGCGACGATGTAAGCAAAACAAGGAAGGCCGCTCATTGCGGCCTTCCTTGTTTATTCTGGGCACCGGAGGCGATCGGAAGAACGCCTCCGGAGCGCCCTCTAGTGGGCTTTCATGCAGCCAACTTTCAGTTGGCTGCATGAAATAGTTTTTTTTTTATTTAAAAAAAACCCTCCCGCAGCCACCCTGGCGATTTAATCAGAACGCCAGGGTGGTTAAGGCGATGAGGCCCCACCAACAGACAGCTCTGTTGGTGGGGAGAAAAGGGGGGGGAATCACTTGTGTGCTGTGTTGTGCGGCCCTGCAGCTTTGCCTTAAAGCTGCAGTGGCCAATTAACAGAAAAAATGCCTGGTCTTTAAGGGGTTTAACACTGTGGTCCTGAAGTGGTTATTGTGAACTCGAGGTGAGAGTGATATGGAGGCTTCCATATTTATTTCCTATTAAACAATACCTGGCAGTCCTGCTGGTCTATGTGACTGCAGTAGTGTCTGCATCACGCCTGAAACAAGCATGCAGCTAATCTTGTCAGATCTGACAATATTGTCAGAAACACCTGATCTGCGGCATGTTTGTTCAGGGGCTATGGCTAAAAGTATTAGAGGCAGAAGATCAGCGGGACAGCCAGGCATCTGGTATTGTTTAAAAGGAGATATATATGGCAGCCTACATATAGGCTGTCTACATTAGACATAAGGGGCCATATGCAATTCACTTTTTCACCTGAGTTTTCTCCTAGGAGAAAGAAAATCATCTTTGATTTAAAATAACTTTTTAGCACTTTGCAATGGAAAAAAGTATCAGTAAGTAGGTAAAAAGTACTAGCAATGTTTTTGAGCATTTTCTTGCTTGCTGGTGGTTTAAAAAGGCAATTATTGACAAGTTTAAAAATATCACCTAGGAGAAAACTAGGGTGAAAATGTGAATTGCATATGGGCCAAGCTCTCTAAATACATACAGGGTGCATTTCTATATATTTCCCTTCTGTCCTGTGCAAGAATTCAGGGCCCACTTAAACAGCTAAAACCATTAAAGCATTAAAACTCATGCTGTACAGTTCATTTAACTGCTAGTTGATAAGCCTGCCTTTGCTGGGCAGAATTATCAGATTGATCTGGAAGTGTAAACACTGTGCAAACAAGGCAGAAGCGTTTCTGCCCTATTCAAGGGGAGGGGGCAGAGAAATTTATCTCCTTTATTTGCTTCTCTAGGAGTAGACTTGACAATTTGTTCTGCAGCCAGCAATGAGATCAGTCTGCTTCAGTGAGGTGCAAATATGCATTCAAAAGTCATCAGACCAGTATTCTAGTTATTTATATTATTTATTTATTTTTGTGTATGTACATAGAGTTGGGCCGAACCTCCGATTTTAGGTTCGCGACCCGGGTTCGCGAACTTTCGCGGAACGTTCGGTTCGCGTTAAAGTTCGCGAACCGCAATAGACTTCAATGGGGATGCGAACTTTGAAAAAAAAAAAAATTATGCTGGCCACAAAAGTGATGGAAAAGATGTTTCAAGGGGTCTAACACCTGGAGGGGGGCATGGCGGAGTGGGATACATGCCAAAAGTCCCCGGGAAAAATCTGGATTTGACGCAAAGCAGCGTTGTAAGGGCAGAAATCACATTGAATGCTAAATGACAGGCCTAAAGTGCTTTAAAACATCTTGCATGTGTATTCATCAATCAGGTAGTGTAATTAAGGTACTGCTTCACACTGACACACCAAACTCACCGTGTAACGCACCACAAACAGCTGTTTGTGTAGTGACGGCCGTGCTGGACTGGTGCGCACCATGGCGAGAGTGCAGGTTTTGGTGGCTTTACAGCCCATATGGTCGCCTGAACAGGTATACAGTGGCGGGTTCACTGAACAGAACAGGTATACAGTGGTCGGGTTCACAGAACAGGTATACAGTGGCGGGTCCACTGAACAGAACAGGTATACAGTGGCGGGTTCACAGAACAGGTATGCAGTGGCAGGTTCACTGAACACAACAGGTATGCAGTGGCGTGTTCACTAAACAGGTATACAGTGGCGGGTCCACTGAACAGAACAGGTATACAGTGGCGGGTTCACAGAACAGGTATACAGTGGCGGGTCCACTGAACAGAACAGGTATACAGTGGCGGGTTCACAGAACAGGTATGCAGTGGCAGGATCACTGAACAGGTATGCAGTGGCAGGATCACTGAACAGGTATGCAGTGGCAGGATCACTGAACAGGTATGCAGTGGCAGGATCACTGAACAGGTATGCAGTGGCAGGATCACTGAACAGGTATGCAGTGGGCTCACTGAACAGAACAGGTATGGAGTGGCAGGATCACAGAACAGGTATGCAGTGGCAGGATCACTGAACAGGTATGCAGTGGCAGGATCACTGAACAGGTATGCAGTGGCAGGATCACTGAACAGGTATGCACTGGCAGGATCACTGAACAGGTATGTAGTGGCAGGATCACTGAACAGGTATGCAGTGGCAGGATCACTGAACAGGTATGCAGTGGCAGGATCACTGAACAGGTATGCAGTGGCAGGATCACTGAACAGGTATGCAGTGGGCTCACTGAACAGAACAGGTATGCAGTGGCAGGATCACAGAACAGGTATGCAGTGGCAGGATCACTGAACAGGTATGCAGTGGCAGGATCACTGAACATGTATGCAGTGGCAGGATCACTGAACAGGTATGCACTGGCAGGATCACTGAAAAGGTATGCAGTGGCAGGATCACTGAACAGGTATGCAGTGGCAGGATCACTGAAGAGGTATGCAGTGGCAGGATCACAGAACAGGTATGCAGTGGCAGGATCACAGTACAGGTATGCAGTGGGCTGAGGGCTCACTGAACAGAACAGGTATGCAGCCAGGAAAAGCTAAGCCTAACTAATCTTTCCCTAGAGACAGACAGCAGCTCGCCCTACTCTCTCTAATGCAGGCACACGAGTGGCCGTAATGGCCGCCGCTGCCTGCCTTATGTAAGGGGGGGTGGGGCTCCAGGGGCTAGTGTAGCCTAATTGGCTACACTGGGCCTGCTGACTGTGATGTAGAGGGTCAAAGTTGACCCTCAGGTGCATTATGGGGCGAACCGAACTTCCGCAAAACTTTCGCGTGCGGTACCCGCACGCGAACCACCTAAGTTCGCGCGAACCACGTTCGCCGGCGAACCGTTCGGCCCAACTCTATATGTACAATGTTTTAAAGGGAAAAACATATATTTTGAGCATTATATATAATTTTAATACATTAATTTTACCCTTTTTATATTTTATTGATCTCACTTGACAGTCCGGACTCGGGCTGTTCTATGTATAGTCCTCTGATTTGCTTTCCTTTAATGTTTTTACTTTTTGTTTTCATTTTCATTTAATGCTCATTATAGCTTGAACCACTAGATGTCACTGGAGTATTAGGTTTAGTACCGGGAACGTCGTTCATGTTTTAATATATCTGCGTGAGAATTGTAAAACAGTATGCTCAAGGTTTTATATACCATATTTTGAGAGTTATATATAATTAAGAATTTTAATACTGTATATGAATTTTATCCTTTTTTATATTTATTGAAACCACTTGACAGTCCGGCCTTGGCCCATTCTATACAGAAGTGACTGCTGGCACTGGGCAGTAGAGATGCTCAGTAGAAAGCAGTATATATATTGTATAATAAATTTAGATGAATTCCACCTTTATTATACAGTGGGATGCGAAAGTTTGGGCAACCTTGTTAATTGTCATGTTTTTCCTGTATAAATCGTTGCTTGTTACAATAAAAAATGTCAGTTACAAATATCATATAGGATACACACAAAGTGATAATTGAGAAGTGAAATTAAGTTTATAGGATTTACAGAAAGTGTGCAATAATTGTTTAAACAAAATTAGGCAGGTGTGTAAATTTGGGCATTGTCGTTTTATTGATTCCAAAACCTTTAGAACTAATTATTGGAACTCAAATTGGCTTGGTAAGCTCAGTGACCCCTGACCAACATACACAGGTGAATCCAATTATGAGAAAGTATTTAAGGAGGTCAATTGTAAGTTTCCCTCCTCTTTTAATTTTCTCTGAAGAGTAGCAACATGGGGGTCTCAAAACAAGTCTCAAATTACCTAAAGACAAAGATTGTTCACCATCATGGTTTAGAGGAAGGATGCAATAATTGTTTAAACAAAATTAGGCAGGTGTGTAAATTTGGGCATTGTCGTTTTATTGATTCCAAAACCTTTAGAACTAATTATTGGAACTCAAATTGGCTTGGTAAGCTCAGTGACCCCTGACCAACATACACAGGTGAATCAAATTATGAGAAAGAGTATTTAAGGGGGTCAATTGTAAGTTTCCCTCCTCTTTTAATTTTCTCTGAAGAGTAGCAACATGGGGGTCTCAAAACAACTCTCAAATTACCTAAAGACAAAGATTGTTCACCATCATGGTTTAGAGGAAGGATACAGAAAGCTGTCTCAGAAATTTCAGCTGTCTGTCTCCACAGTTAGGATCATATTGAGGAAATGGAAGACCACAGGCTCAGTTCAAGTTAAGGCTCGAAGTGGCAGAGCAAGAAAAATCTCGGATAGACAGAAGCGACGAATGTCGAGAACAGTCAGAGTCAACCCACAGACCAGCACCAAAGACCTACAATATCATCTTGCTGCAGATGGAGTCACTGTGCATCGTTCAACCATTCGGCACACTTTACACAAGGAGATGCTGTCTGCAGAGGAAGCCTTTTCTCCACCCACAGCACAAACAGAGCTGCTTGAGGTATGCTAAAGCATTTTTGGATAAGCCAGCTTAATTTTGGAATAAAGGGAAGGAGAACCGAGAGCCCGATATGGTGTAGTAAGTTTAGGCAATTGGTATAATGAAAAGGAGTAAAAATTATACTCACAAACCAGGGTTACCTCCAGGCAACCACTGTATAGGCAGGTGAGGAGTTTGACCTGTCCCCACTCAGGATTAAAAAGTCGCTCTCTGTAGCCCAGAAAAAAAAGGGGTATCCCCCTCCACCAAGGGTGGATATATAATACAGTATAGGTTGCTGACGCCAGGTGTGTTGCTGACAGATTGCTGTGTACTCCTACTTCTACTGCCTGAGGAAGCGGGCTTATACCCGCGAAACGCGTTGTATATCTATACCCTGGAGTGTACCAATAAATCTATTCTTGTTATATTGCACAGTGTTTCTGTGTTTGCTTGGAGGGGGCGGATCCACCACTGCCTCCTCAGCTATTTTTAAACGTTTTAAATACTGCTTTTATTCTTTTGGCGCCTCTGTTCAACCTATACTGTATCATTTTGGAATAAGGTGCTGTGGACTGATGAAACTAAAATGTAGTTATTTGGGCATAACAAGGGGCGCAATGCATGGAGGAAAAATAACACACCATTCCAAGAAAAACACCTGCTACCTACAGTAAAATATGGTGGTGGTTCCATCATGCTGTGGGGCTGTATGGCCAGTGCAGGGACTGGGAAACTTGTCAAAGTTGAGGGACGCATGGATTTCACTCAGTATCAGCAGATTCTGGAGACCAATGTCCAGGAATCAGTGATAAAGCTGAAGCTGCGCCGGGGTTGGATCTTTCAACAAGACAACAACCCTAAACACTGCTCAAAATCCACTAAGGCATTCATGCAGAGTTAAAGAGCTGTCTATGCTCGGAAGCCATCAAACCTGAATGAACTAGAGGTGTTTTGTAAAGAGGAATGGTCCAAAATACCTTCAACCAGAATCCAGACTCTCATTGGAACCTACAGGAAGCATTTAAAGGCTGTAATTTCTGCAAAAGGAGGATCTACTATCCGATCCAGCTCTTAGCGCTGGCCGGAACTTTTTGTTCCGGCTACGCTGGGCTCAGGCGGCTGGGGGGACCCTCTTTCGCCGCTGCTCGCGGCGGATTGGCGATCAGGCAGCACACGCAGCTGGCAAAGTGCCGGCTGCGTGTGCTGCTTTTTATTTGAGCCAAATCGGCCCAGCAGGGCCTGAGCGGCAGGCTCCGGCGGTACTGGACGAGCTGAGCTCGTCCAGACCGCCCAGCAGGTTAACTGACATTTTTTTATCATAACAACCAACAATTTATACAGGAAAATCATGACGATTAACAAGGTAGCCCAAAGCGAAAAATGCATTCAAGTGTGATTGTGAACTAGCCTTCTGATTTAAGTGAACCGCCAGACTAAAAATCTACTCCGCAGCACTGAAAATGCTTAGTGTTTCTTTAACAGTTTCACAGCATCTGTACTTTGTTTTTCTTACCCAAGCCTCATTTTTAGCTGCACAGAAGCTAAGCTCCGCCCCATCAAAGAAATCTGCCCGGGCATTTTTCCCCTGATGCTGTGCAAAGCATGATGGGATTTCTGATGTTGTTGTTCTCATTGCCTAGCGTGTGCAGCTGGGAGGGGTGATCAGGACACAGGACAGCTGGAACTGTCTCATGCTCCCTGTCCCCTCATTTCAACCAAAAATATGGCTGCCTCCATGAAATCACGAACATTTGCCTGTTCTTTTAAAACAGGGTGGGTAAGAGATTATATTACCTATCTATTTTAATTAACATAACTAAGGTAACTTAATGACTGTGTTTGTTTAGGCTGAAGTTCCTCTTTAACCAGCTGTTTATTCCAATCATGATATTGGTATGTCATGAGTTCAAGTGGCGTATAACCACTATAAAGTTTACATTTAGCAAAATAGCCCCCAGCATGCCATGCGGAGATAAAATCCATGAACACAGCTGTCACAAGTCCTCTAGTGGCCAGTCTGCTCGAATGCCTACTAATCTGTTTTCAGCCCCCAGACCATCCAATCTCATGGATGCAATCGATGCGCTGAAACAGCTGGAATTGGGCAAACAGACCAAGGCCAGGACGGAACGTATGAGCAACACAAACACTTAACTACACAATATTTCAGTTATCTGCCACCACCTCTGTACAGAGGAACGACAGAGGAACCTGCTCTGACTATTCGAAACCTGCAAATAAATTAACACACCCTAATCTGAAACAATACAATGCATGACTCCTGTCCAAGTTGCTTATGGAGCCGCCAGCAGAAGACTGGAGGGAGCCCAGAGGCTTACGAGAGGAATCGGCGCAGGAGACTTGGGCGCAGGATACAGCCGGTATGGCTTATCCTGCTTCTGCACAAATTCCCATCCATGTTAAATACTATTCCCCCTCCAGGCCGCCATGGATGGTGGGGAATGAAATAATTAGGCTTCCAGCAATTGCTGGAGGCCGAATTATAGTGTTTTATAAGTAACTTCAGCTCTGTCTTCTAATGGCGCTGAAGTTACTCACTGCTGCACCCAAGTCTCTTGCGCTGGAATGAAAGTGTTCGGCCCAGAGGATGCCGAGGGACCTCACGGAGTAGAGGGGGCTGGAGGAAGCCCCAGGTAAGTTCATTATGGCATTTTTGTCTTGTGCTCAGGGTCCCTTTAAAACAGATGATATTTGCAGTTACTGAGCTTCAAGTGAGCAACTGTAGTTTCCCATGATGCATCGCTCCTAAATAAAGAATATGCATATTTTAGAATGATGCCTCATGGGAAACCACAGTTTCTAACTTAAATGCCTGTTTCCATTAGAAGCGGTGCAATGCGGCTACATAGCCTCATCGCACCGCAACTGTCCTGAACCCAATTCACGGCAATGGAACAGTTTCCATTCCGTGCATTGTGTGCGGAGCATGCTGCAGATTCTCGCACAGCCGCAGCCTCTCGTCGTCCACTCCATACACTTCCGTATCTCCCGATGTGGAAGTGACGCGTCCGGCAGCGGAAGTGATGCGATGCGGCGAGGTAGCCGTATTCACATCACTTTACAATTGAAAATCGGCCCTAAAGCTGAATAATTGCAAATACCTTCACTTTTAAGAAGGCAAAATTATATTAAGGGGAGGATATTAGCCATGGCCGGATTAGAGATAGGCTAATGGATTGGAAGCGCTGAGCAGCTAATTTGTATCCCATAATCAGTCACGTGATTATGCGCAGTACAGCGGACCTGATCGGGCTTGTCTATTTCCCCCGGAGCTTGAGGTGTAAGATGGTATTGTGCCTGTGCTGGATTGGAAAGGTAAATATTCCCGTCTGCTGCTGTCACGGGGCGGTCTTGGCGCTGGATCCGTGCTGCTCAGGAGAGAGAGGGATCTAGAGGCTTGCCTCCCAAGGCACATATCCCCCAGGGGCACTTTTTTTATTGGATTATCTTTAAAGCTCATACAGCAAGCTTGAGCTTTTGTTATTTCTAGATTCCAAAATGGACTGCAGCATTTTTGTATAATTCATCAGCGTTAAAGCGGAATAAAACCCAGCATTTCTTCTTTCGCTCTAAAAAATTATTTACAGCATATTATATACAACCAGCATTTTTTTTTTTACTAGACCAGCATTCAAAGGGTTACACGCAGGGCAGGAAAGTTCAGTGCAGAGAAATGTGGACGCATCCGAAGTGTAGATTATGTTATCTTGTGTTTACTTGAATGTATCAAGTGAGGAATGTGACACATTCTCTGACTGTGGAGAAGCAGCTTGACACAGACAGAGAGTCAAAGCATTTATGAATTCAATACATAATGAATAAAACCAGTTATGAATAAAATGCAAAGTCAGCTCACAAAGCAAAAAACTGTACTTTTGGGAACGTATCATTTCTAAATGAATAATAATACTTATGCAGAAATGCAAATATGATAACCGTATGGCATATAAAAAGTAGGAAAACATGTTTTTTATTGAATATTATGTCAGGGTTTTATACCGCTTTAAGGTGCCTTCTTTAGAATTGATCCATACTTAAAGGGGCACTACAGCGAAAAACTGTAAAATTTAAACATATACAAATAAGAAGTACATTTTTTTCAGCGTAAAATGAGCTATACAATACTTTCCTCCTATGTTGCTGTCACTTACTGGAGGTAGTAGAAATCTGACAGAAGTGACTAGTCCATCTCTTTATAGGGGATTCTCAGGGATATATTTATTTTCAAAAGCACTTAGTGAATGGCAGTTGCTCTGTCCTACTGCCAAAAAACAGTGTAGGGAGCAGGGAAGCTGGCTAGCATCATTGTTTAAATCCTTTTTAGGGAATATGTTTATAAAGAATAAAAGCTTTGCTGAGAATCCCCTATGATGGACTAGATGGACTAGTCCAAAACCTGTCACTTCGGTCGATTTCTGCTTCCTACTGTAAGTGACAGCATTATAGGAGAAAAGTATTTTATGGCTCATTTTACTCTGAAAAAAATGTACTTCTTATTTGTATATGTTTTCACGTTTTAAATTTTACAGTTTTTCGCTGTAGTGCCCTTTTAATGGAACTTTCCTAAAATTCTGCAGTTTTATTTTGTATTTAAAGATTAAAAATCTAGGTTTAAAGAGAGCCCGAGGTGGGTTCAAAAAATGAAAAAAAAAAAAAAGTAGGCTTCCTGATTCGTGGGGCTGAGTGGATCAGGTAGCCGCAAAAACCGCAGCTCCCGTGGGCCGCAATTGCCCACTTTCACTTTGGTGACCTCTGGGTCACGACGCTGGAAGGCGAGATTGTTTCTCTCATCCAACATGCAGGGAGGCGGGGGAGCGGCAGGAAGTGTGGCCAGGGAGAGAGAGCTGCCCAGGAAACCCTGCAGGAATGCCCCTGGCGGGCATTTTGAACAGGGAATCCCTCTCCCCTGTGTTTACCTCTGAGTTAGCGACAAATCTTGTCGCTAAACTCGGGGTCTATAGCGTGGCGGGGGGGGCAGAGAATGGCGGTTGGGGGACACACAGGCATGTCATTAGGCAGAGCACATGCCTCTGTGTCCCATCTGCCTCCTGAAGATCCACCTCGGGTTCTCTTTAAAGTTTTGACTTGCTCAGGTACATGATGGGAGCAGACTTGTCTGTGCAGAAAGCCCTGCATTTTCTGGCACATGCGTTTCTGCATGTTTATTTTTATGTGTGTCTTTTGTGCATTTCCATTTGAGATTTTATTTATACGCTTTTTCAAAAAAGAGAAAATTGCGATTACTCGATAAATAAATCTCTTTGAGCAGTAAACAAATTGGGATGATAGGGGGCAGTGTGACCATTCCGAATCATTGCTATCTACTGTATCTTGATCAGCTTTATCATCAACTATCAAATATATACTGCATTAAATAAACAGGTTAGGGCATTTTAGCTTTGCGTTTCAATCTTTATTTTCACAATACAAAATTGTACAAACATGCATCTCAATATCTGTTTCATTAAATACTGTCATATGATATTTCGAGTAGACAAGATGTACAGAACAATTAACAAAAACAATGTATAATGGAGAATTGCATCAAGCATGCTTGTTATGCCAATCACCAGTATGTAGCCAGCTCAGTGGAGAGGAGGTGAGTATGGAACCGATGCATAAGGTCTCTTTCACAGGAGAGGCTGATCTATGCGCTTGTTGCTCTCCACATTGAATCATTCACATCTGAGCCCTGTCCCATGGGTCGGCTATTTCCACCTGAGCCCGAAGGAAAACGACTACTGTGCCTGTGCAAGGCCCACACAGGAATGTTATGGTCCAGGAGCCCAGCACCACCGACAGGGCCGGTTTAAGCAACAATGGGGCCCCAGGCAAAATAAACCTGCCCCCCCCCCCCCCCAACATATACCCCGGAACAAAAATCAGCATTAGGGGACATTTTTTGCAGCTGGTATAGTCAGGGTGTGAAGCAGTGTTGCCAACTCACCCCTTTAATTACTGACACATATGAATTATACAGGTTTTGTGGCTAGGTAGATGCAGTTAAGGCACTGATTATGTGCAAGTAGCCCCAGAACCTGTATAAGTTAGATGTGTCAGTAATTAAAGGGATGAGTTGGCAACACTGGTGTGAAGTCCCAATCGGTCGGAGCTCCACATTCTGGCTATCCCAGCCTGCATGGGGGACAAGGGGTTAAAAAGTTTCAGGAGGGGGGACCCCACATAATTAAAAAAAAAAAAAATTCCCACACTCTAAACATAAAAAAAATTGGGAAAATAGGAAAAAATGCCAGGGATCTTCATACAGCCATATTGCGGCTGTATAGCGATCCCTGGCCAAAGCGCTGCGGCTGCGTATGGACCCCCTGGAAACCCCGTCAGGAAATTTATTGCTCTTTCTTTTGATGCATGTAAAATTACACTACCGTTAGGTTTGCTACTAAAAGTGACATTTACCGCATTTAAAAGTATACTTTTTTCCTTCAAAACTTTAAAATCGATTTTCTCAAAAACTATAAGGTCTTTTTGAAAAATTGTTTTTTCCTCTTATTCCTAATGATCTCCTTAACATATCCTGCAAATTAGGGTTTCTAGCATTTAAGGTGGATTTGCTATTAACCATTAAAGTCGGCAGGTTTTTAAATGTGTATTTTTTTTCCTTTGAAACTTTAAAATCGATTTTCTCAAAAACTATAAGGCCGATTTGAAAAAAAATTTTTCCTCTTGTAGCCACTGGGGACCCCTACAAGCTCTGGGGCCCTGGGGCAGCTGCCTCCTTTGCCTCTATGGTAGCGCCGGCTGTCACAGGAGCCCTAGTGGCTGACCGCACTTAGCCTTCTAAACGGTGCCAGCGCACAGATCGTGCGAACTCTGGTCGCAGTCAATGCGCAGGAACCGTTAAGAATTAGCCGCAGACAACTCAGAAGGGAGCCTGTGAGACACGGGTGATTACAACTTCACCCACTGGTTCAGAGTAAACTGCCACCACCGCGGTTACCATGGGACCGTGGAGCCCACTAACTGACTGACTAGTCCTGCGAATAAAACGGTTAAACACACAGTATTCTGTCTAGCCAACAACGAACAAACAGTAGCGTATCTTCAGAGACCCGGGATCAGTTCTGTGTGTGCTGATAAGCAGGGTAGCGGACAGTGAATGACTTGGAGAAAGTCGTTTATTCACGCAATATAAATAATTAATATATACAGACAATTATTAATATCACAATTATTAAGACAGTAATAGCCAATATAAAAAATAAAAGAAGGGAGAAAAATACTTAGTTCCGGGAAAGATGTCCTTTTTGTGGGAAAACAGAGTTCTGGGTTTCAATCAAAGTTCAGAGTTCAGACCAGGTGGATGCCAGCATATCCTCAAGCTGGCACCGATGAGTTCAAGATGTTTTCAGGGTGGAGGACACTGAGTTTGGGTCCTCTGCCATTCTTATGCCCCTGATTCAGTAGGAGAGAGTGAGGGCGGGCCCACACACCCCCTTAGAACATGAGATGAGTCCTCCCCTTGTCCTGGAGACCAGAAATCATGCCTTAACCATATATGGGCTCTATCTCACAGAACCGTAAAGGTCAGGGCAGATTTACTAATATTTTCAGGTCTGCCTCAATGTACCCAGCAGTCTGATACCAAACATGAGGGGTGGGACCCCTGTGGTATCATTAGGGCACTGTTGAACTGCCTAACGGGCAGTCTTTACCTCAGAAGGTTCTGAAATGTTCTCAGAACCAACGCCAGGCAGGGCCCTACCTGCTCTGTTAGTTTGGAGGGTCTGCCAGCCTGGCAACACAGAAAATATGATACATATAGCAGTTTATGGAATATGAGATACCTCTGGGGATTTATAGCAGGTCATTCCCAGGCAAAGGCTCTTTGAAGTTTGGGACAGCTGCTAGGTGTCAGCTCCCCTGCTGGGCGGGAGTCAGAGGGTCTGGCTTTTTCCCAACTAGATTGCTTCTGTCATGGTCGATACCTGATGGATGGGCCATCAGCACAGCTTGAAGCCAGGGACTCTCTGGGCCCAGGCTCATTAGCTTCCTTGGCTCTGAAAAGACTCCTGGTTTGTTAATTAACATCGGAGTGTTACAGCTCTGGCTTAATTAGCAAGTCACAGGGCACAGGCTTCCTGAAAAGAACTCTGCTAACTAACTCTCCGGAAGACAGCAGAGACCCCCCAGGCTTGACTGCCTGGTGTCCACAGACATGAGATTCTGATTTGGCAGCGCAACGACAATCGAGGCAGGAAATCGATTGCGGCTGCGTTTTCTGCGCACTGACGGCTCGTCCGTCACATCTCCCCTTTCTGATGCTGTGTAGGGGGTTGTCACCAAGACATCCTCCGTAGCAGCCATTGGCGCTGTTGGGTCTAGTTCCCCGACACCGGGACAGCCCATCAGCGTTCCGGCGTCGGCCAACCTGGCTGACGGGTCTCGGGTTGCTGGTGTGGCGGGAAAACCTATTGGAGCCTGTGGCTCGGTTCCCCTGGACCGGTCGCGGTCTGCTACCCTCAGGGTTGACCCGACATGGACCGTTCTGGACAGGGCATTTGCGCCACTGCAGTCGGACGTGGGGTCTGCCGGGACTGCTGACAACGGGCAGTGGGTTGGTTAGGTCAACAGCCAGCCCATGCAGGGTTCCCCTGCTAAGTGGCTGTGGACCCAAGGGAACCCCGCGGGAATCCCTGGACCTTCCCAGCTCCTGACAGACGGCACATGCCCCGCAGTAGTTCGCTACATCCCTGTTCATCCGGGGCCAATAATACTGTTTCCGAATACCGGCAAGTGTCTTGCGGACACCCGAGTGCCCTGTCAGAGGATTACCATGTGCGGATTTCAGCACATGTCCCCTGAATGCACTCGGGACCACAAGCCATTTGGTATTCGCGTGAGATCTACCTGTAGGGGGCTGTACAGACTCACTGTACAGTCTCCCACCTTCCCAGTACACCTTGAAAGCGGCCCCGTCTGCGAGGGGCTCAGCGGCTTGCTGCCTGAGCACCTCCAGGCTTGGGTCACTTTGTAGTGTGGCCGAGAATACGGCGCTGTCAGTTTCAGCCAACTGGCTCATGTCACACGAGGCCAGCGGCTGAAAGGTCTCATCCCTGCGGTCAGAGGAGGGGGAGGAGGCCGGAACCCCCTCCACCTGTTCTGAGCTCGGGTTCTGAGCAGTGCAGCTGCGCGGTACTGCTAGCACAGGTACACTGTCAGAATGGCACAGACGGACATTACTCAAATCATCATTGCATGCAGTAATGACATTGACAGGTATAGACATTTTTTCATTACAGACAGGTTGTACAGTAAACTCAGGTACAGTTACAGCATCATCACAACAGACAGTCTGTACATCAAACTCAGGTGCCTTTGAAGCAGGCACTATTGAACCTGGTACCCTTGAACTGGGCACATTCAACCCACCTCCCCCTGGTGCTCCCCCAAGTGTATAAAGTACCTGGTGGTGGGTGGAGAGTCCGTCTCCTTCCGTGAGCGACAAGGCGGTCGTGGCAGGTTCATAGTAGGACACAAGCTTGCCCAAATGAGTCTCCAGCAACACAGGGACTGGGAGATCCTTCATAACCCCAACAACCCTTTCTTGGATTCCTCCTACTCCCCAATCCAGCTTCACTCTTGCATGGGCTACGTGAAAAAGGGTGCCCTCTACTCCAGTAAGGGCAAGGGATCGGCTGGAGCTGATGCTCTCCTTTGGCACAAGGTGTGAGTGAACTAACGTGATGTCAGCTCCGGTGTCTCGAAATCCGGTGACAACTTTGCCGTTCACTCTAACAAGTTGCTGCTGGTCGGTTCGGTCGCGTATTTCCTTTCCGCGGGCAAACAGGACAAAATCTGATGATCCAGGCTGTGGTTCGCTGGCGGGTTGCCTCTGCTGTGGGTGAGGTACAGGTGATGCAGATGATCCAGGTGCTGGTGGTGTCTGTCTCCGCTCCGGACAGTCGAATTTCATGTGTCCGGGCTGGCGGCAGTAGTGACAGGTGACCTCTCCAGGCGCTGCAGGCCTGGGTGCAGCAGCTGTGCTGGATGGCCTCTGTGGCTGACGGCTCACAGGGGCAGGAGAGTCTGCCGAGGTATTGGGCTGACCTCCTCTCCAGCTGGATGGGACAGTTCTGCGGGTATCAGCCACCCGGGTAGTTGCAAAAGTCTCAGCAAGGTCTGCAGCGACAGTGGCTGAAGCCGGCCTGCGTTCTAGCACAAACTGTCGTACATCAGCAGGGCAAATGTTCAGAAATTGTTCGAGGACTATCAAGTCCTCCAGGACGCCATAAGACCCTTTGGTGAGGCCTAGAGTCCACTGGCGGAGTGTGGTGAGCAAGCTGCTGACCACATCTCGGTACGAATCAGAAGACTTTTTCTGCCAGGCCCTGAACTTTTTGCGATAGGCTTCTGGCGTCAGCTGGTACTTAGTAATGATAGCGTCTTTTATAGCAGCATAATCATTATCCTTCTCCGCAGGCAATTCTGCGAAGGCATCAAGCACTTTGTAGCGCAGCAAAGGTGTCAGATGTCTGGCCCACTGGTCTTGGGACAGACGATACTGACGGCATGCTTTTTCAAAAGACCGCAAAAACAAGTCAATGTCTGTGTCTTTTTCAATATTAGCAAATTTAAATTTTGCACTTACGGGTGGTGCAGCTCCTTCAGCAGGGAGGCTGGGCGGTGAACTCCGGCTGGCCTGTTGCACTTTTGCCATGTTTAGCTCATGCTGTCGTTGGCGCTCCCGTTCTCGCTCAGCGGCATCCCTCTCTGCGTGGCGTTCTGCAGCAGCAGCCTTGCGTTCTGCAGATTGGCGTTCCCGCTCCTCTCATGCCTCTCGCTTTTGCTCCGCCATGTACTGCAGGTACTTGTCCAGGTCAGTCTCCATCAGCTTTTGTAATGCCTGCTGCATTACCGGGTCAGCACCCATGGACAGTCCAGTACTGGCCGGTTCCAGGCGAGTACTTTCAGAAACTCTGGGATTGGGGTCCATACTGACAGTCTCTGGCGTAACTGTTGCAACAGGGCCCGCAGGATGCTCAACCTCTGTACGCCTAGGATCTTCAGCCTCTGGTTCCCCTCGATTGTCAGATGGGCTGGTATCCACCTCAGAGGACACTCCCGGCTCCCGCAGTTGCTGGGTATCCCATCTGGACAAGTCTGCTATCAGGTCCTGTTGTTTCCTGCGGCCAACGTCAATGCCTCTCGCTTGGCAAAGATTTTGCAGGTCCGACAGGCACATGTTCTGGTAATTCCCGGACATTTCCATGCCAAATAAAATAAAACTTTTGGGGAGGGGTACTGGCTACACAGTCTCTCTGTATATATAAAAAATATATTGCCTTCCAGCTACACCAACGAATTAGTTCGTTTCTTGATAGCGCTAGCGCTATCTTAGATACTTTCAGCACAACACAGGTCCCAACCGCTGCCTAACACTGTCACCACTGTCACAGGAGCCCTAGTGGCTGACCGCACTTAGCCTTCTAAACGGTACCAGCGCACAGATCGTGCGAACTCTGGTCGCAGTCAATGCGCAGGAACCGTTAAGAATTAGCCGCAGACAACTCAGAAGGGAGCCTGTGAGACACGGGTGATTACAACTTCACCCACTGGTTCAGAGTAAACTGCCACCACCGCGGTTACCATGGGACCGTGGAGCCCACTAACTGACTGACTAGTCCTGCGAATAAAACGGTTAAACACACGGTATTCTGTCTAGCCAACAACGAACAAACAGTAGCGTATCTTCAGAGACCCGGGATCAGTTCTGTGTGTGCTGATAAGCAGGGTAGCGGACAGTGAATGACTTGGAGAAAGTCGTTTATTCACGCAATATAAATAATTAATATATACAGACAATTATTAATATCACAATTATTAAGACAGTAATAGCCAGTATAAAAAATAAAAGAAGGGAGAAAAAATACTTAGTTCCGGGAAAGATGTCCTTTTTGTGGGAAAACAGAGTTCTGGGTTTCAATCAAAGTTCAGAGTTCAGACCAGGTGGATGCCAGCATATCCTCAAGCTGGCACCGATGAGTTCAAGATGTTTTCAGGGTGGAGGACACTGAGTTTGGGTCCTCTGCCATTCTTATGCCCCTGATTCAGTAGGAGAGAGTGAGGGCGGGCCCACACACCCCCTTAGAACATGAGATGAGTCCTCCCCTTGTCCTGGAGACCAGAAATCATGCCTTAACCATATATGGGCTCTATCTCACAGAACCGTAAAGGTCAGGGCAGATTTACTAATATTTTCAGGTCTGCCTCGATGTACCCAGCAGTCTGATACCAAACATGAGGGGTGGGACCCCTGTGGTATCATTAGGGCACTGTTGAACTGCCTAACGGGCAGTCTTTACCTCAGAAGGTTCTGAAATGTTCTCAGAACCAACGCCAGGCAGGGCCCTACCTGCTCTGTTAGTTTGGAGGGTCTGCCAGCCTGGCAACACAGAAAATATGATACATATAGCAGTTTATGGAATATGAGATACCTCTGGGGATTTATAGCAGGTCATTCCCAGGCAAAGGCTCTTTGAAGTTTGGGACAGCTGCTAGGTGTCAGCTCCCCTGCTGGGCGGGAGTCAGAGGGTCTGGCTTTTTCCCAACTAGATTGCTTCTGTCATGGTCTATTCCTGATGGATGGGCCATCAGCACAGCTTGAAGCCAGGGACTCTCTGGGCCCAGGCTCATTAGCTTCCTTGGCTCTGAAAAGACTCCTGGTTTGTTAATTAACATCGGAGTGTTACAGCTCTGGCTTAATTAGCAAGTCACAGGGCACAGGCTTCCTGAAAAGAACTCTGCTAACTAACTCTCCGGAAGACAGCAGAGACCCCCCAGGCTTGACTGCCTGGTGTCCACAGACATGAGATTCTGATTTGGCAGCGCAACGACAATCGAGGCAGGAAATCGATTGCGGCTGCGTTTTCTGCGCACTGACGGCTCGTCCGTCACACCGGCCCTGACCACCGACGATTTTCATTGGCTGACAGCGCCGGAACTGAGGGACTGAGGAGGATGGGGGAAACCTCATTCAGATCCAGAGGCTTCCCGCTCCCAAGGTATGTACCCCATAGGTGCACTTTTCTTTACTACAGGTCCTCTTTAGACCCTGACTGATCATTGTAGAATGTAATAAAGCAGTGCACACATAACCCTTGGGCACTGCAAAGGAGTGAAGTCTGGAACCAAGAAAGTGCCATTAGGAAATTGTGTTGCTATGGTATGCTGGTCATACGGTACCTCCTTATTGATAATTGTGCTTCATTCCCTGGTGACTCAAAGGTTTGTTAATTTCAAGCAATGGGGGCTATTCCCCAGTCTCCAAAAATGTGGGATGGATAGAATTTATAGGAGGGAGATGTTTTGCTATAAACCCTGTATAAGAGTGAAGTCCATTGGAGTTATAACTTTTCTTCACTGATCTCTACAGTGGATTTGCCACTTCAGCAGTGATGTAGATCTGTGCATTTTGGTATTAAGGTTTACCATCAGAGAGCGATCTGCGGGTCCCCTTGTATCACAGGTGCTGCTACCTGTATAGAACAGTGCTGGATATGGAGACGGAAAGGAGAAAAAGCGCACACTGTGATACTAGTAGATGAGGGCTCTAGGTCCTATAGGAAAGATCTCACCTGGCTGTTGAGGCTGGAGAAACCTATATAGGTTTGCCAGCTGTCACGCCTGTGTCCCTCTTATGCCAGGGACCTGGCTTGCACGGATATCCTCGCGGTCTTGGATGGTGATCCGGTCGGGATTCCATGGTGGTTATTTGCAACACACTGCGGTGGGCGTTCTGCGCTCTGCCGGTATGAGCCTGATTCCCCGGCTATGAGTGTATTAGGAGATAAAAACAGATAGCAAAGAAAGGCAGTGTTAGCCGCAATGATATGCAAAGGCTGTGTTTGAAATCTTTAGGAGTGATGCATCATGGGAAACCACAGGTGCTAACTTAAAGCTGAATTATCCCAAATACCTTCTGTTTAAGAAGGCAAATTACACTCTATAGGTGTCACTATTTTACTTCTTTTGCTTTTAGATATGCAAATAGGGAGGGCTGGATTTGTACTTTTTACCACCCAAGACAACCTATCACCAGCCACCCCCTGACCAATAGCATGCTCCTAAGCTCCCCCAACATACCCACACTTTTTCTCCAGTAGTCTTGTTGAATTGAAATGTACTGCTATAAAAAATGAGTCACATATGAAAGGAAGCAATGACCCCCACATTTGAAATTCAGCAATTGCCACACATATAAAATGTAGCACTAACCCCACTTATGAAAAGCAGCAATGACCTCCACATATAAAATGCAGCAATAACCCCCACATATGAAATGCCACTAATGACATGACAGTAGGACTTAAATTGTAGAGTCCTTCAAGAACAGTTAGTGACATTACTGAAGTGATTAGATTGTCAGATCTTCTGAGGACAGTTAGATACATAATTGCAAGGATTAGATTGTAGATTCTTGTGAGGACGTTTAGTTACATGACAGCAAGGAGTAGACTTTAAATTCCTGAGGACAATTAGTGACATGATTGCAGGGATTAGATTGTAAAGGTAGCCATACACTGGTCGATTTGCCATCAGATTCGACCAACAGATCGATCCCTCTCTGATCGAATCTGATCAGAGAGGGATCGTATGGCTACCTTTACTGCAAACAGATTGTGAACCGATTTCAGCCTGAAACCGTTCACAATCTGTTGTGGTGGTGGTGGTGCTGCTGCCGCTCCCCCCGCCCGCATGCCCGCATACATTACCTGCTCCGCCGGCACCACTCCAGTCCCCAGGTCTCCGCTGTCTTCTCCGCTCTGGTCTCTAGGTCCAGCATGCTTTACTCCTTCCTGCCCGGCAGGAAGTTTAAACAGTAGAGCGCCCTCTACTGTTTAAACTTCCTGCCGGGCAGGAGGAACTGAAGCATGCCCGAGACCAGCGCGGACACGGAGCAGCGGTGACAGCGGGGGTAGTCGTGCCGGCGGAGCAGGTAATGTATGCGGCTCTATTGCGTCGGTCGTCGGGTACTCGAACGCCGCTAGCGACGCGCTCCCTACCCGCGGGCGATCGACGGTAATTTTCCGCACGGAGCGATCGACGGGATCGGACGAAATGGATCGAAATTCGGCGTGTAGTGCGAACGATTGGCAGCAGATTCGATCCCAGTGATCGAATCTGCTGTCAAAACGGCGGCAAATCGGGCCAGTGTATGGCCAGCTTTAAAGTCTCTGAGGACAGCTAGTGACATGATGGCAGAGATTAGGTTGTACATTCTTATAAAGACAGTGAGATGACATAAGGGATTAGATTGTAAATTCCTCTGAGTACAGCTAGTGACATGACAGCAGGGAATTAGATTGTAAGCTCCTCTGAGTACAGCTAGTGACATGACAGCAGTGATTAGATTGTAAGCTCCTCTGAGTACAGCTAGTGGCGTGACTCCCCTTGCTCATCCTTGGTAGCGGTGGATAGTGCAAACAACAACCCCCCCCCCCTGCTGATGGACAGTCCCCCTCCGAGTAGTAGTGCGAGGAGGTGACGAGCCCACCAGCACCCCCTGCAGCAGTGCAGGCAGATCACCCATATCCAAAAGCAGAGAAAACATTTTTACCAGCCCATTCCTGAACCAGAACCACATGTTCTCCAATGTTCTTCAGTTATATTCAGCCCTTAGTAAATAAAGCTAAGAGCACTATAAGCCCGGGAACTAGGGTAGTGTTGGGCGAACACCTAGATGTTCGGGTTCGGGCCGAACAGGCCGAACATGGCCGCGATGTTCGGGTGTTCGACCCGAACTCCGAACACAATGGAAGTCAATGGGGACCCGAACTTTTGTGCTTTGTAAAGCCTCCTTACATGCTACATACCCCAAATTTACAGGGTATGTGCACCTTGGGAGTGGGTACAAGAGGAAAAAAAAATATTTGAAAAAGAGCTTATAGTTTTTGAGAAAATTGATTGTAAAGTTTCAAAGGAAAAACTGTCTTTTAAATGTGGAAAATGTCATGTTTCTTTGCACAGGTAACATGCTTTTTGTCGGCATGCAGTCATAAATGTAATACATATAAGAGGTTCCAGGAAAAGGGACCGTTAACGCTAACCCAGCAGCAGCACACGTGATGGAACAGGAGGAGGGTGGCGCAGGAGGAGAAGGCCACGCTTTGAGACACAACAACCCAGGCCTTGCATGAGGACAAGAAGCGTGCAGATAGCAATTTGCATTTTGTCGCCATGCAGTCATAAATGTAATACAGATGAGAGGTTCAATAAACAGGGACCGGAAACGCTAACCCATCACAGATGTTCATTGTTCATGTTACTTGGTTGGGGTCCGGGAGTGTTGCGTAGTCGTTTCCAATCCAGGATTGATTCATTTTAATTTGAGTCAGACGGTCTGCATTTTCTGTGGAGAGGCGGATACGCCGCCGATCTGTGACGATGCCTCCGGCAGCACTGAAACAGCGTTCCGACATAACGCTGGCTGCCGGGCAAGCCAGCACCTCTATTGCGTACATTGCCAGTTTGTGCCAGGTGTCTAGCTTCGATACCCAATAGTTGAAGGGTGCAGATGGATTGTTCAACACAGCTACGCCATCTGACATGTAGTCCTTGACCATCTTCTCCAGGCGATCGGTGTTGGAGGTGGATCTGCACGCTTGCTGTTCTGTGTGCTGCTGCATGGGTGTCAGAAAATTTTCCCACTCCAAGGACACTGCCGATACCATTCCCTTTTGGGCACTAGCTGCGGCTTGTGTTGTTTGCTGCCCTCCTGGTCGTCCTGGGTTTGCGGAAGTCAGTCTGTCGGCGTACAACTGGCTAGAGGAGGGGGAGGATGTCAATCTCCTCTCTAAAGTCTCCACAAGGGCCTGCTGGTATTCTTCCATTTTGACCTGTCTGGCTCTTTCTTCAAGCAGTTTTGGAACATTGTGTTTGTACCGTGGATCCAGAAGGGTATAAACCCAGTAATTGGTGTTGTCCAGAATGCGCACAATGCATGGGTCGCGTTCAATGCAGTCCTAGGCTGAAGAGGTCATAGCCTAGGGTCACAAAACCTGTTTATTTGGGCAATTTCAATGGTGGCGAGTCTGACATACATAAATCGCAGCAATGGCCGTTAGCAACGTCTGAATCTCACGAAATGTCTCATGCAGGTAGAAGACATATTGTTAGACTTGGGCTCCAAAGATGGGTTCCCTCCATCTCTGCAAACCAGAGTTACAGGGCTCCAAGTTTGGTATAATCCCCCATAGGCTTTCATTGGGCCTCCTATTTACAGTTCCAAAATGTCACATCTTTTCAAAGGGCAATTGCTCAGCAGTGGCAAATTTTCTAGCATTGTAGGGACCCTTAGAGGGAACATGACTGGTGAGTTTCGGGCCCCTAGGCCGAAGAGGTCATAGCCTAGGGTCACAAAAACCTGTTTATTTTGGCTATTTCAATGGTAGTGATGGTGACGTACATAAATCTCAGCCATGGCCGTTAGCAACGTCTGAATCTCACGAAATGTCTCATGCAGGTAGAAGACATATTGTTAGACTTGGATTACAAAGATGGGGTCCCTACATCTCTGCAAACCAGAGTTACAGGGGTCCAAAATTGGTAAAAGCCCCCATAGGATTTCATTGCCTCCCTATTTCACTTTCCAAAATCTCACATCTTTTCAAAGGGCAATGGCTCAGCAGTACCAAATTTTCTAGCATTGTAGGGACCCTTAGGGGGAACATGACTGGTGAGTTTCGGGCCCCTAGGCCGAAGAGGTCATAGCCTAGGGTCACAAAAACCTGTTTATTTTGGCTATTTCAATGGTAGTGATGGTGACGTACATAAATCTCAGCCATGGCCGTTAGCAACGTCTGAATCTCACGAAATGTCTCATGCAGGTAGAAGACATATTGTTAGACTTGGATTCCAAAGATGGGGTCCCTACATCTCTGCAAACCAGAGTTACAGGGCTCCAAAATTGGTAAAATCCCTCATAGGCTTTCATTGGGCCTCCTATTTACAGTTCCAAAATCTCACATCTTTTCAAAGGGCAATTGCTCAGCAGTGGCAAATTTTCTAGCATTGTAGGGACCCTTAGGGGGAACATGACTGGTGAGTTTTGCCACTGCTGAGCCATTGCCCTTTGAAATGGTGTGAGATTTTGGAACGGTAAATAGGAGGCCCAATGAAAGCCTATGGGGGATTTTACCAATTTTGGAGCCCTGTAACTCTGGTTTGCAGAGATGTAGGGACCCCATCTTTGGAATCCAAGTCTAACAATATGTCTTCTACCTGCATGAGACATTTCGTGAAATTCAGACGTTGCTAACGGCCATGGCTGAGATTTATGTACGTCACCATCACTACCATTGAAATAGCCAAAATAAACAGGTTTTTGTGACCCTAGGCTATGACCTCTTCGGCCTAGGGGCCCGAAACTCACCAGTCATGTTCCCCCTAAGGGTCCCTACAATGCTAGAAAATTTGGTACTGCTGAGCCATTGCCCTTTGAAAAGATGTGAGATTTTGGAAAGTGAAATAGGGAGGCAATGAAATCCTATGGGGGATTTTACCAATTTTGGACCCCTGTAACTCTGGTTTGCAGAGATGTAGGGACCCCATCTTTGGAATCCAAGTCTAACAATATGTCTTCTACCTGCATGAGACATTTTGTGAAATTCAGACGTTGCTAACGGCCATGGCTGAGATTTATGTACGTCACCATCACTACCATTGAAATAGCCAAAATAAACAGGTTTTTGTGACCCTAGGCTATGACCTCTTCGGCCTAGGGGCCCGAAACTCACCAGTCATGTTCCCCCTAAGGGTCCCTACAATGCTAGAAAATTTGGTACTGCTGAGCAATTGCCCTTTGAAAAGATGTGAGATTTTGGAACTGTAAATAGGAGGCCCAATTAAAGCCTATGGGGGATTTTACCAAATTTGGAGCCCTGTAACTCTGGTTTGCAGAGATGTAGGGAACCCATCTTTGGAGCCCAAGTCTAACAATATTTCTTCTACCTGCATGAGACATTTCGTGAGATTCAGACGTTGCTAACGGCCATTGCTGCGATTTATGTACGTCAGACTCGCCACCATTGAAATTGCCCAAATAAACAGGTTTTTGTGACCCTAGGCTATGACCTCTTCGGCCTAGGACTGCATTGAACGCGACCCACGCATTGTGCGCATTCTGGACAACACCAATTACTGTTTATTGTTTATTGAACCTCTCATCTGTATTACATTTATGACTGCATGGCGGCAAAATGCAAATTGCTATCCGCACGCTTCTTGTCCTCATGCAAGTCCTGGGTTGTTGTGTCTCAAAGCGTGGCCTTCTCCTCCTGCGCCGCCCTCCTCCTGTTCCATCACGTGTGCTGCTGCTGGGTTAGCGTTACCGGTCCCTTTTCCTGGAACCTCTTATCTGTATTACATTTATGACTGCATGCCGACAAAAAGCATGTTACCTGTGCAAAGAAAACAGACATTTCCCGCATTTAAAAGACAGTTTTCCCTTTGAAACTTTAAAATCGATTTTCTCAAAAACTATAAGCTCTTTTTGCTAAAAAATTTTTTCATCTTGTACCCACTCCCAAGGTGCACATACCCTGTAAATTTGGGGTATGTAGCATGTAAGGAGGCTTTACAAAGCACGAAAGTTCGGGTCCCCATTGACTTCCATTATGTTCGGAGTTCGGCTCGAACACCCGAACATCGCGACCATGTTCGGCCAGAACCCGAACATCTAGATGTTCGCCCAACACTACACGTGACCCGTTCGGCCAATCAGAGCGCTAGCCGAACGTTCGGGGAATATGGCCGAACAGTTTGGCCGAACACCATCAGATGTTCGGCCGAACTCGAACATCACCCGAACAGGGTGATGTTCTGCAGAACCCGAACAGTGGCGAACACTGTTCTCCCAACACTAAACTAGGGATGGTAGGAAATGCCGATTTCTGATTCTGCATAAATTCTGATTTCCGCCAATGCCAATTACCGATTCTGCAGATTTCCGAGGAGTCTTTTTTTTGTCATTTTTTGCATTCCCCAATTGGCCAAATACTTCCAAGTTGACTCGGAAGTATTGAACCAATCAGAGAATACAGAATTTTTCCACGGTAATTGGAATACCACGGAAATTTTGGACCAATCCTAAGACTCAGAAATACTCAGTAGTATCTGATTGTGATTGGTCTAAAATTACTGCAGCAATCTGATTTTCGTGGAAAAATTTCTCTGATTGGTCCAATGCTTCAGAGTCTTATGATTGGGCTAAAATTACCGAGTTGCAGTAAGGCTCAACACACACCATACAATCTTGGTTGTTCAATCTTACCACTTTCATGTAGTATAAGAGCTTTTCCAATCAATCATTCAATGTATTTTCAATCTGTTGGCCCTTATACTACATAGATTTGGTAAATCTGTACAACCAAGATTGTATGGTGTGTGTTGAGCTTAAGTCGGATTTTTGCAGAAACCCAATTACTGAGTTTCAATCAGAAATTGCAATTTCCGAACAGAAATGTGGAAATTTCAATTCCGTGCAATGCGAATGAGCATTCCTCCCAGGAACATGGAAAAGTGGTTATTCAGATGGATATTTTAGCATCACAATATTATTTTGGTGTTCTTATAGAAATATACTTTGTTCTAGATTGATTCTTTCAGCCAATGGTGTCATGGCAACCCTCATGACATATTATCACTGCAAGAAAAAAAATATCTTCTAGAATAAAGAGCAATGCACTCTTCTGATAAGCAGTGCCATTCAGTGGTATTTTTCCTTCCAGCTCTGCCTTTTAGGCTCCGTACCCCGGTGAGCCTAATTTACACCTTCAAATGGTAATTGAAGCAGTAAAAACTTTGCCTTTTAAAAGCTGAATCCTTGACATGTTTCATTGTGCAGATGTTCCTATCTCAGAACATTAAATGGCACAAAAAGTAAGAAGCAAGACAGGGAAAGCCAAGAAAATGACCAGCTTTGTGCCAGAATGGGACGCACACACTCAGACCTAGTTCTCACCACAAAACACAATTTACAAAGTGATTTTTTTCAGAGCAATTTTTAAAGAAATGGTCGGAATGTTATTCCCACTACCCCTACCTGCAGGAATCCACTCCATTGTGTGTCTGTCATAATCCCTCCGCCCTCTTCCATAGCAACAGAAAGCATCGCTAGACTGAAGGCTAGCGATGTGTCAGTACAGCATCAGTTCCCGATTTATCATCTGATGGATTGTTTCCTGATCGCCAGTAGGTGAAAATTATTGCATGTGTGTACTTAGCTTAAAGAGACTCAGAGACAACATAAAGTCCAGCTCTGAAACTTACCCAGGGCTTCCTCCCGCCCCTTAAACACATCTAAGTCCCACACCGTCCTCAGCCACGCCGTCCTGAGCTCCATTATCAGGCTCAGTTGATGCCAGTCAGAGTCTACTGCACATGTGCAGACCTTCCACGAATATCCGTCTGATAACGGAGGTCACCGTGGCATGAACGGCAGACCTCGGGAGGACGGCGTGGGACTTAGACATATTTATGGGGCGGGAGGAAGCCCCGGGTAAATATCAGAGCTGGACTTTATGTCGTCTCTGAGTATATTTAAGCCTGGTACACACATCCAAATGTATCTCTTCCATGTAGTATGAAAACTCACCTACACAATCCATTCATAGTATTCAGAATCTGTTGGTCCTTGTGCTACATGAAGATGGAGGTAGTAAAATGTTAATATATATGTGTTCCAGGCTATAGAGACACACACAGGGCACGTACTCCCAAGGTCTGGACAGAGCAAATTGCTACAAATGGATTTCCCATGTGTTGTGTCTGAGTCCATGACAATTTTCACAAAAATGTATAACATTTTCGCAGGCTGTCGCTCTCTTGCCCCATGCCAGCACAGCCCATGTATTTAATGCTGTGAGTAGTGCACTTTTTCGCTCCCTGGAGATTTAAAGAGACTCCGTAACAAAAATTTCATCAGGTTTTCTTCCATCCTACAAGTTCCAAAATCTATTCTAATGTGCTCTGGCTTACTGCAGCACGTTCTACTATCACCATCTCTGTAATAAATCAACTTATCTCTCTCTTGTCAGACTTCTCAGCCTGTGTCTGGAAGGCTGCCAAGTTCTTCAGTGTTGTGGTTCTGTGATGCATCTCCCCCCTCCAGGCCCCTCTCTGCACACTGCCTGTGTGTTATTTAGATTAGTGCAGCTTCTCTCTGCTCTATTATCTTTTACAAGCTGGATAAATCCTCCTCTGAGCTGGCTGGGCTTTCACATACTGAAGAATTACATACAGGTAGAGCTGTCTGCACTCTGCAAGAAGAAACAGCCTGACACTTCAGTGGAAGATAGCTGCAGGGGGAAAGAAACACACAAGTGATCTCTTGAGATTAAAAAGGAAGGCTGTATACAGCCTGCTTGTGTATGGATGTATTTTCTATGTGTACATCAACCTACTTCCTGTTTTGGTGGCCATTTTCTTTGTTTACAAACAAACTTTTTAAAACTGTTTTTAACCACTTTTAATGCGGCGGAGAGCGGCGAAATTGTGTCAGAGGGTAATAGGAGATGTCCCCTAATGCACTGGTATGTTAACTTTTGTGCGATTTTAACAATACAGATTCTCTTTAAGTAGAGTGACTAGATTTTTGTGGGTCCAACCTGGGACGGGGAGGGGCGCCGCTGCGGAAAATGGGCGTGGCCATGACATTGTATGGGCGGAGCTAACATAATGATGTAACAGCGAGGCATAAGAAAGCAGTGTTTACGCCATGATGTGGACAAACGAGACTTTACATCATGGGTGTGCAGAGACTGTGTGATGCTAATAGTATACCGTAACCACAAAGCAGCAAACATAGCCATCTATGACCATTAAATAATAAATGCAGTAACAGTTACCCCGGACACCAGAAACTAAAAGCAATGGGCAACATGTCAGCAGAAAATAAACGCAATGCGGGCAACATGTCAGTATAAAATAAATGCAATGCGGGCAAACATGTCAGTACAAAATAAACGCAATGCGGGCAAACATGTCAGTACAAAATAAATGCAATGCAGGCAAACATGTCAGTACAAAATAAACGCAATGCAGGCAAACATGTCAGTACAAACTAAACGCAATGCAGGCAAACATGTCAGTACAAACTAAACGCAATGCGGGCAACATGTCAGTACAAAATAAACGCAATGCGGGCAAACATGTCAGTACAAAATAAACGCAACGCGGGCAAACATGTCAGTACAAAATAAATGCAATGCGGGCAAACATGTCAGTACAAAATAAACGCAATGCAGGCAAACATGTCAGTACAAACTAAACGCAATGCAGGCAAACATGTCAGTACAAACTAAACGCAATGCGGGCAAACATGTCAGTACAAAATAAACGCAATGCGGGCAAACATGTCAGTACAAAATAAACGCAACGCGGGCAAACATGTCAGTACAAAATAAATGCAATGCGGGCAAACATGTCAGTACAAACTAAACGCAATGCGGGCAAACATGTCAGTACAAACTAAACGCAATGCGGGCAAACATGTCAGTACAAACTAAACACAATGCGGGCAAACATGTCAGGACAAAATAAACGCAATGCGGGCAACAGGTCAGTACAAAATAAGCGCAATGTGGGCAACATGTCAGTACAAAATAAACGCAATGCGGGCAAACATTTCACCAGAAAATTAACGCAATGCGGGCAAACATTTCACCAGAAAATAAACGCAACACGGGCAAACATTTCACCAGAAAATTAACGCAACGCGGGCAAACATTTCACCGGAAAATAAACGCAACGCGGGCAAACATTTCACCGGAAAATAAACGCAACGCGGGCAAACATTTCACCGGAAAATAAACGCAATGCGGGCAAACATTTCACCAGAAAATTAACGCAATGCGGGCAAACATTTCACCAGAAAATTAACGCAATGCGGGCAAACATTTCACCAGAAAATAAACGCAATGCAGGCAAACATTTCACCAGAAAATAAACGCAACACGGGCAAACATTTCACCGGAAAATAAACGCAACGCGGGCAAACATTTCACCGGAAAATAAACGCAACGCGGGCAAACATTTCACCGGAAAATAAACGCAACGCGGGCAAACATTTCACCGGAAAATAAACGCAACGCGGGCAAACATTTCACCGGAAAATAAACGCAACGCAGGCAAACATTTCACTGGAAAAGAAACGCAATGCGGGCAAACATTTCACCTGGAAAAGAAAGCATTTACTCACCTGGCAGAAGTCTCCGGCCTCTGGCGCGCTGCTCCCGGGACCACCTTCCTCCTGCTCGTCTCCCGCGCTGACAGGGCTACGGCAAGATGGCGCCCGAAGCCCTGTACTGGAGACACAGTCCCCAGTACAGGGCTTCGGCAGCCATCTTGCCGTAGCCCTGCTCGACAGAATCCTTAGCCAATGGAGGCAGAAGACAGGGAGGGAGGGAGCAGTAGCATCAGGGCGGAGGGAGGGAGCAGTAGCATCAGGGCGGGGGGCGGATCCAGACAGCGCTGGGAATCCTTAGCCAATGCAGGCAGAAGACGGAGGGAGGGGAGCAGTAGCAGCAGGGCGGCGGGGGGCGGGTCATTGACGTCACATACTCCCGCAGCCGGGACGTCCTGCATCTAAATGTGGGACGTTTCCCGGGACCCAAGCCAGCCTGGGACAGGGGACCCCGAATCCGGGACTTGTCCCAGGCAATCCGGAACGTATGGTCAGTCTACTTTAAGACTGATTGTTGTGCATTTAGGGCTGGTGCACACCAAAACCTGCTAGCAGATCCGCAAAATGCTAGCAGATTTTGAAACGCTTTTTCTTCTTTTTCTGTAGCGTTTCAGCTAGCGTTTTTCGGTTTTGTCTAGCGGTTTTGGTATAGTAGATTTCCTGTATTGTTACAGTAAAGCTGTTACTGAACAGCTTCTGTAACAAAAAACGCCTGGCAAACCGCTCTGAAGTGCCGTTTTTCAGAGCGGTTTGCGTTTTTCCTATACTTAACATTGAGGCAGAAACGCACCCGCAATCCAAAAAATGCCTCACCCAGGCATTTTTCGTTTCTTCAAAACGCCTGCCGCTCTGGTGTGCACCACCCCATTGAGATACATTGACCAAGCAGATCCGCAGCCGCAAGCGGATCTGAAAACGCCCAAAAAGCCGCTCGGTGTGCACCAGCCCTTAAAGCTAGAACCTGAAAGTGCCTCAGCATGAATCTCCGGTTCACGAGTATGAAATGTTTGCTTGCTTGCTGATTAGTATAGGCAGAGTGGGGCCCTTTCTGTGGAGGTAACCTTTGCAGGTGAAAGGATCCACTCAAGAGAGGTGACACAGAAGTGTACCGGATGAACAGTAAGGGCCCGTTTCCACTAGGAGCGGTGCGATACGGCTACATAGCCGCATCGCACCGCAGTTGTCCTAAAACACATGCACGGCAATGGAAGAGTTTCCACTGCGTGCATGTTGTGCGGAGCGATCCGAGAATCTGCAGCATGCTGCAGATTATCGCACGGCTGCATCCGCCCGCAGCCACGTCCCATCTCCTCCAATACACTTCCGCATTGGGAGATGCGGAAGTGATGCGGCCGGCAGCGGAAGTGATGTGATGCGGCTAGGCAGCCACATTCGCATCACTAAGAAGTGGAAATGGGCCCAAGGGGAAACAAGTGAGGATAACGCTACAGAATGTATTATATATCCCCACATATCCACAGGATGTTTTCTCTGTTGAGGCGGCAACAAGAAATGGTGCATCTGTTAAAGGAGTTCTGTGGGGGGTTGCGGAGGAGAAAAACAGACACTTACCTTGGGCTTCTATCAGCCCCGTGCAGCGGTACTGTCCCACGCCGTCCTCCTCCCATCTGCCGTTCTCCGCCGCCGGCCCCGGTCTACGTGGCATGGGATCCAACTGCGGCTGCGCTACAGTGGCCGCGCACCCGCTCGCTTCCGCCTGCGTCATCGGAAGCTTACTACGCAAGCGCAGTACAAGAAACCGTTGTACTGCGCCTGCGCAGTAAGCCTCAGATGACGCGAGCGGAGGCGCGGCAACGCGCATTCTTCGTCTGTGTGACAGACGAATAATAGCCCGGTGCCGGCTGCGGGGAACGGCGGATGGGAGCAGGACGGCGTGGGACATTACCGCTGCAGGGGGCTGATAGAAGCCCCAGGTAAGTGGCAGTTTTTCTCCTCAGAAACCCCCACAGAACCCCTTTAAATTCCGACAAGAATTCTTATGTTTTGGTTCATAAGAATGGTACAAAATTTAATATCAAGAAATAACATGCCTTACTACTTGAACAACAAGGGAAGTGTGAACAGTTGTTACAGTTGCTACGATATTTAAATATGGTATACAATCCTTAGTCATTGTAATTATGATGATATCTTGAAACTAAAGAATGTAGTCAATGGAATAAAGATCAAAGTTATGGTTGATAAGTCCAACCTGAATTGCGAGATTTGTACCCAAGGGAAATGTGTTCAGAGTTAAAAAAGAGAGCCTGACACGCGTGCAAAACACCTACTTGAACTAGTTAACACTGATTTAGCAGGTCCTTTAGAGCCAGTTGCAAAAGATGGATTTAGAAACATCATAGCATCCACTAATGATTAATTGGGTACAGCGTTTGTGTACTTTCTGAAAAACAAGAGTGACACAGTGCTAGCCATGGAGAAATGTATTGCCGATACTGCCCCCTAGGGGACCATCAAGAGAATAAGGTCAGACAATGGTACCAAATTTACACTAAATGATTTCCAGTCACTACTCAGAAAGAGGAGCATAAGACGTGAGACTTCAGCGCCTTAATCATCTCATCAAAATGGAACTGCTGAAAGAAACTGAAGAACGCTGATTGAAATGGCAAGATGTCATCATCTTTCCACATTGCAAAGTAGCACAGTGGAGCAGTGTAATATTTACCTCCTCCAGCAATGTATTGTGTTTTTTCTGTTCTTCCTGGCAGCTGCAGTGCTATTTAGCTCCTTCACTCGATCACGTGACATGCATTCGGAGCCTGAGGTATGCAGCATAGAGCATGTGGGTGTCAGGAAGATGCGGTAAGCCCCTTTAGCAGCACTGAAGCAGATAAATATTAAACCGCTCCATTGCCCTACTCAGGGCCGTTTCTTGGGCAGTGTGAGTGCCCTGGGCACAGACCAGCAAGTAGAAGTAGGGGGGCGCAGGCAGAAGGATTAACCGCTAGTGAGCTGGTGATGCTCGATGCAGCCAAATGGAAGAAGAAAGAAGATTACCAGCTCGATCACCTTCCTTGACTCCTCCTGGGCTGCCTGCGTCAGACGTCAAGTCATCATGACGTCACCACTGTGTGATGTCCTGTAGCGGTACTACAGGCTGTCAGTGAGCGGCGCCCATGGAGGAGTCGGCTTTCTGTGCTCTCTTTGCCTGTGTGTTTTCCTGGTCTCTGCTTCCTCTTGGATGAGCGGCTGGTCACTAGTAAGTAAGTAAGCAGATCTACTTGTGACCTGTGGCTGAGTGACTGTCCCTAAAGAGTAAGGGTTCACAAGTCAGCTGCCCTGGTCTTACTCTGCAGAAGGGGAGGAGCAGGCCTCCCAACTGTCACTATAGTTACACCACTTAGATTGAGACTGTTCAACAAATGTTACATTTTAATAAACATTTGGCCGGCGACTTAGAATACATTTTAGATTTTGTCCCCTCACGTGATTGAGTTTGACACCCCTGCATTATAGTATTGTCTCTGCTAAAAATGACAGGTCCAATCAGAGCCCAAAGGGAATCATGCCAATTGAGATTTCAGCACAAAAATCAGCAAACGATATCTGTTTTTTTAAGTAAAAAAAAAATAAAAAGTGCCAAAAACAACTATTTTACATTTTGTTCTTTTATATGCAAAACTGTCATTCCGCAGTTTGTGACGACTGCTTCATGTTTGTCACAGCTTATGAAATGTGTCTTCTTCCATGATACGATCTGGGTATACATGTGGTACGTGTCCTGGTACATCTCCTGTGGTGGGCGCACTTGGCAGGAACTCATTGGCAGATGGTGCCTCATCAAATGTCATATTCTGCCATTCGCTTTGTCACAGAGATCCCTTCATTGTCACAGCAGCAATGGGTACACTAAGCAAAGTACAGCTTGATGTGCTGTAGAATAAACAGTGCCAGCCAGGGCTGAAGGAGGAACTCCGGGGAAAATATAATAAACAGGCAAGTTTATCCTTGCATCTCTGTAACAATTGTTTCACACAGGAGAGTGCTTTTAACGTGGGATTGTCAGTCATAAAATCAAATTTCATTTATCCACTGCTCTGTGTTTATTATGTAGTCTACATGCAGTCTGCATTGCAAACATTCCAATATAATCATAAATGTGTCTGCTGTAATGAATCGTATCTCAGTCAGCCTGGCTCTATTCTGGTACATTGCTGGGGACAGGGAAGCTTGTTATCTCTCCTCCCACATTCCTGCTCCTCACTGATTGGCTGAGGGCATTTCAGTGTGAGTGTAGGGAATTACACCTTACCCCTCTGCAGAAGCTGTTAAAGCGGTATTGTCACGATAAAAATCAAATTTCAACAGCAACTGGTCTGAGTTTATTAAAGGGAACCTAAACTGAGAGGGTTATGGATGTTTCCTTTTTTAAAAATACCAGTTGCCTGGCAGTCCTGCTGATCTCTTTGGTGCAGTAGTAGCTGAATCACAGACCTGAAACAAGCATGCAGTTAATCCAGTCTGACTTCAGTCAGAGAACCTGATCTGCATAATTGTTCAGGGGCTGTGGCTAAAAGTATTAGAGACACAGGATCAGCAGGAGAGTCAGGCAAATGGTATTATTTTAAAAGGAAAAATCCATATACTTCTCAGTTTAGGTTCTCTTTAAGTGATAAAGATGCTAATTCTGCATTCAAAACTTGCAAAACTTTTTCTACTGTTATGGTTTGGCGTTATCACATACTTAAGGAGCACTGGCCCTTTAATAGCCATTGCCATTCAGTTGCATGCTGGGAGTTCTATAATAATAATAATACAGGATCTTCTCAAAAAATTAGCATATTGTGATAAAGTTCATTATTTTCTGTAATGTACTGATAAATATTAGACTTTCATATATTTTAGATTCAAATACACACAACTGAAGTAGTTCAAGCCTTTTATTGTTTTAATATTGATGATTTTGGCATACAGCTCATGAAAACCCAAAATTCTTATCTCAAAAAATTAGCATATTTCATCCGACCAATAAAAGAAAAGTGTTTTTAAAACAAAAAAAGTCAACCTTCAAATAATTATGTTCAGTTATGCGCTCAATACTTGGTTGGGAATCCTTTTGCAGAAATGACTGTTTCAATGCGGCGTGACATGGAGGCAATTAGCCCGTGGCACTGCTCAGGTGTTATGGAGGCCCAGGATGCTTCGATAGCGGCCTTAAGCTCATCCAGAGTGTTGGGTCTTGCGTCTCTCATTTTTCTCTTCACAATATCCCACAGATTCTCTATGGGGTTCAGGTCAGGAGAGTTGGCAGGCCAATTGAGCACAGTAATACCATGGTCAGTAAACCATTTACCAGTGGTTTTGGCACTGTGAGCAGGTGCCAGGTCATGCTGAAAAATGAAATCTTCATCTCCATAAAGCTTTTCAGCAGATGGAAGCATGAACCCACTTTTGAACCAGAAACAGCGGCAGAAGTCTAATGTTTATCAGTACATTACAGAAAATAATGAACTTTATCACAATATGCTATTTTTTTGAGAAAATCCTGTATATTCCTCCTCTTCCTTTTATTTCCCTATCTAGCTGCTTATCTGAAACACCTCTGCTCACTTGTGTTTACAAGCAAGGCTGAGGTGACTCAGCGATTGGAGGATAAGAGTGCAGTTCCTAGTATACACCTCAGTGGGAGTGTCTGAAGACTCTGGGAGGAGGGCAGCTAATGAATACACAATGAGCAAAGGAAGGGAGGGGAGAAAACAAGAGTGAGGGAGGATATGATGTCAGCACTAGCATCTGTTATGTAAGTAGAAGTAGTATTTATCTACTTATATATGTGTTTTTTATTTCTAGGTTAGCATGGGTGTCGCTTGTTCTTTAAAATACGATCTATGCTGTGCTCACATGTGTCTACAAAGCAAGCTAGATATGACAGTGCAGTTTCTAAGAGAACAAAAGAGTTAGGGAGGAAATTACATCAGGATTGGCTTCAGTCAGAGGCACTAAAGATGGAAAACGCTTGGAACAGTTTTCTCTTTATTTAGTATTTAAAATTCACTGAAATCAAAATGTGGATAGTAGAAATCCTATGGGCTATTTCACACTAAAACACTGTAAAATTGCTTCAAAATCACTTGTACTTTTTGGTGTAAAACAAGGCCTAAGGACCCTCTAGTGGAACTTTTTGGAAAACTGAAAATGCTTGTGATTACCTGAATCACTAAACAGCACGATTGTGTGTGCAATTCCCAGAGCAATGTTGAAGAATTTGGATCTGCCCTGGGAAAGCAAACACTGCCCCCCCTCCCCCCCCCAAAAAAAAACCAGTGTGCTCACACGTGTCTTTATAATGCGCCCACATATTCTGTGGCGCTGTACACAGTAAGAAACAAATATGAGGTACGTAAAAATACAGGCAATTGTATACACAACATACAGACACTTACATTATGTACATTATGCAGAATTGGTAGACATAGGAATTACAGTGACAGATATAACATGAACAAAATACATAGAAAGACACAAAAGGATGATAGAACCTTGGCCTTTCGTGCTTACAATTCAAAGGAATAGGGAGGAAACAAGATGGGATAGTATACAATATGTAGTATACAATACCTAGAGGCACTATACAGTATTTACATACAACTAGCATGTGTGTTTTCTTCTTTTGCACTGTAAGGATTAAGAATTCAGGTATGCAAATTATGTTTTCTCTTCGGCAACTATAGGACAACTCTCCCTGATAACTTTACAAGCCATATTACAGGCCATAAAACTCTTGAATAACAGAGTGCAAATGTTGAGTGCAGAGAATAGATAAACAAAAAGCACTAGAAGACTGCTTCATCCATCTGAGACACTAAACACATTAAAAGTATTTTTTTAGCTTTAAAAAGACACTGAAGTCTCATAAAAATCATCTTTTTATTTCAAAAAGGTCTTTAACATGATCGCCCTAACTAAAACACTGCATCCCTGCGGCTGAAATCGAACTAAATCCTCCCTAACTCCCCCCTCCCTCTCCCCCGCAAAATCCACGACTTTCTTGGTCGTGGATTTTGCTGCTATAGGAGGCAGAGCTTTCAGCCGCAGCTCTGCCTCCTTACGCGTCAATCAGCGCGTATCTCCGCCTCTCCCCGCCCTTCTCAGTGAAGGAAGACAGAGGGGCGGGCAGGGGCGGCGATCCGGCGCTGATAGACACGTGGAGAGGCAGAGCTGTAGCTGAAAGCTCTGCCTCTCATGGAAGTGCTTCCCGGATTGCCCCCAGGGAGTTTGGGGGGATTTAGATAGTGTACAGCGGCGGGGATGCAGCGTTTTAGTTAGGGCAAACATGTTAAAGACATTTTTGAAAAAAAGATGATTTTTATGAGACTTCAGAGTCTCTTTAAAGGGACTCCGAGCAGTGCAGAAACTATGGAAAGATGCATATCATTTTAAAGCTCTCTTTCTCCTCTTTCCAATGATATATAAACCGCCGCACTACGCCTTTTAGTTCTCGCTATTTTCGCGATCGAAATTGCCGCGGTCGCGACTTTGATCGCGAAAATAGAAAAAACTAAAAGGCGTAGGGCGATGATTTAGGTGTCATCAGAAAGAGGAGAAAGAGAGCTTTAAAATGATATCCATCTTTCCATAGTTATATTGTATTACACAGGACGACACTTTCCCCAGTGTCAGCAGCTCCATTCAGCAGAAAAAGGCGCCCTGTGTAATACAATGTAACTATGGAAAGATGGATATCATTTTAAAGCTCTCTTTCTCCTCTTTCTGGCGACACCTAAATCGTCACCCTACGCCTTTTAGTTTTCTCTATTTTCGCTATCGAAGTCGCGGCTGCAGCAATTTCGATCGCGAAAATAGCGAAAACTCAAAGGCGTAGGGCGGCGGTTTATATATCATCGGAAAGAGGAGAAAGAGAGCTTTAAAATGATGTGCATCTTTCCATAGTTTCTGCACTGCTCGGAGACCCTTTAAAGACAAAATCTAACTGGGATTCTAGAAAAGTCCAATTTAGGATTCGGACTATAGTATACGGTAGATATACAAGTAGTTGTTTCTCTCACTTTATTTTCAGTTCACGTTTGCTTTAGGCAATATGCAGTTTAAATAATATGTAGATGCCACTGAATAAAATATGAATGAAAGAGAGAGTGAGAGAGGAGACAGGAGAGAGGGAGGTTAGAGATGCTGAAATATCGTGAGCATCACAGCTGTTGTGTTCAGTATTTTAGGAGGTGACTCACTGGAACTTTGTCATTGTTATAGGCAGTATTAACATTTTCTGTGAGCGTTACAGACTATGCAGTGAAGCAATTTATATGTCTGGTTTTAAATAACATCTAAAGGCCAAATGCTGGCAAAACAAAAATTAAGGTAGGGGTGCCGACAATCAAACTTAAATACCATTAAATAATATATTTTTAGTTTTATACAGCACATATATTTTTCCTTTAAAGTGGGATAAACTCTGATATAACGTTCAATAAAAATGTGTTCTCTACTTTTTATTACCTATACAGTTATCATATTTGCTTTTTTGCACAAGTTATATTGTCTTTTTCTTTTTTTTAACCTCAGATCGCTCACCTGCTCAACTAATGAGTACATCACTTCATTGCCATGCTCCCGAGTTGAGCTGAACTTTCATCATAGGTTAACATTGCGGGGCTTTTTTAATACATTATTAATACTATTTAATGATACTCATTTTTGAGGCATTCAGAGGTAACTTTCACTCCTACACCACCACCCGTTTCATAAAATTCCATACATACAGACCAATATCCTTCATCCACTCTCCAATCTTCCAGCCCTGGGCTCCCACCCCCCACTCCCCACTTTTCCTATTCAAAGATCTCCAACCATGATGATCTCCACTTATCCAGAATTTTACTGTTGGTACCTTCGTCTTCCTCCCACCCCTCTAAATCCAGGAACCTTCCCATTTCGCCGATCCATTCCCCTAAATCCGGGACATTTGGGCTTTTCCAATTACATGCTATTATTTTTTTTGCCACAATTGCTGCTGGGAAAGCCAAGCTACTGTTGTCCCCAAGTACAAAAATGGTCATCTGTTCTGTGAATTTACAACTTTTGTTTATCTGTTTAGTGTCTACCACAGAAGTTATATTGTCTGTTTACATATTACAAATTCCCAAAGTACAGTATATCTGCTCTGAAAGTTGCCATTGCTATTCATTGCACAGCTGCTGTATTTATTTATTAAAATCTATCTGGTGATCATTCAACTCTTTCTGCTTCTCAGCTCAGTATTCGGCAGTTTACTAATGTTTACTAAATGTATCTGACAAAGCAATGTAAACAAAATATATTGTTATAACTTCTTTGGATGTGACCAGAAGCTGCCCACTGAAGCAAGGAGCTTTCCACTGAAGAAGAAAGTGCTGTGTTTAACTGTTTGGAAGCTGTTCAGCCACAATTTGTTTGTGTGGTAGGATATTTTATGTTGTAAATAATGTTTTAGAGCAATGAGGAAATGCTGAGTTTCATACCACTTTAAAGTACACGTGAAGTGACGTGCCACGTTGAGATAAACGCGTACAGGAAGTAGCAGCCCTGCTTAGAAATGCTCTGTGTTCCTTTTTTATTTTTACCATTGCAAGGGTTAATAAACCAGGGCTTTATCTGTGTAGTTGGATTGTGGTAGAAGCTCTCCTTTAAACCGGAGGCCGTAGAACGTCTACTGGGCTGCATAAAGATTTCTGATAATAGGACGGTGATGTCTGAATGAACAGCAGCCATGCCAGTGTAACATTATATCTGGCTGAAACTTCAGGCCTAAGCTTTCAACCCTTCAAATGTATGAAAATAAAAAAAGAGACTCCAGAAATGTTGTATCTAGGATAAGTTGTACACAAGGCAGTTTCTAGGCTAAAAAGCTCTCAGGCAAGTGTGTAAAAATGCAACCCCCACAGACACTTTGGGCACACTTTTGCGGTGTGGGAGCCAGTGGTGCCCCCCACGGTATTTATAGCCCCCAGTAGAGGTAACCAGAGTTAGCCACTAAGTATAGGTGGTCAGAGGTACCCCCAGTATATGATAGCCAGAGGGGCGTGCAGTATTTGGTAGCCAGAGAGCACCCATAACAGCTTCTGCCCAGTACAGGTAACCAGATGTGATTCCCAGTGTAAGTAGCTTGAGGAGCCTTCAGTATTAGGCGGTAGAGGGTACCCCCTGTATAGGTAGCCAGATGTAGCCATCAATATAGGTAGCCAGAGGAGCCCACAATATTAGGCAGTTACAGAACCCCCCCAGCCTTCATTATGCCGAGTGGAGCAGAGAGGTGACTCACGTCTCCAGGATGCAGCAAGGACACATGCGACCCATCTTTTTCCTGCACTTAGGCCTTCTCTCTCCAAGGTTTTATGCACAAGGTCTCTCTCTAAGGTCTGCACAAGTTAGAAGGGTATACTATAAAGATTATATAGATTCAATTTATGCAAGATTGTGTCTGAAAAATAATATCAGTGCAATAGGTGCAGACACTGGCAACATCAATCCATCGACAAAAAACACCAAACTACCAAGCCAGTATATGTCGCACACTATTAGTATAGAATAAAACTCATAGCAATTTGTTTATTGCAAAAATATATAAATTGTTTATTGTATTTTAGAAAAAAGATTGGAAAAAGCTAATCCAAGCTTATCTATCAGTGATCACCAAGCCACCCTTAGAATGCACCTGTGTGCCCCATCCCTTAATATAAAAACCCTCGCCTTATATATCATAGACCATAGTGGTACCCCTCAAAGCCTCCAGTAAAAAACGTGAGGTACAGTATCCTGGGAATACTGTCGAATTGACAGTCAGGAAAACATATTTAATACTCTCACAGAGGCAAAAAAGTAGGGACCAATATGATCACGTATTTATTGCCGCCAATTGAATATTCAAAACATATAACGCATGGTAACCTCATCACATATATTCATATACTACTTGGGCCTTTTACAAAACTTCCGGTTTGTGAAAACTTGGGACCTATTATGCTCACGGTATCCATACACACAACCTGAATTGTTCGTACGAAAAAACTGTGGTACCATCAGCAAAAGGAGAGACGTTAGCATGCTTTCAAAAAAATACACCACATAATGGAATTAATTCCGGGTCTAGATTGAGAGCTGCAGCATAGATAGCATACATAGGTGTCTTTGTTGAAATAACAATGTTCATAGTAACCACTATCTGATCAGACCACCTTATGCCTAAGACTTATCTGATGTCTGAAACTATCTGTATAGTCCTCTTGGTTAGCGAATTCTATAAGTTTCCAGAGGTAGCAAAGCGCTCGTCCACCTGTCCACTCGCAACAGGGACTTCTACACAGATTGATATCCACACATACGTAGCTTGTATATATACTTATCAGCTTTTTGTTGCGCTGTGTGTCTCCATAGTGTTTCACTGGGCCCAGACTCTTTCTATAGTTTGAAAGAAAGGGGGAGAACCGAGAGCCCAATATGGTGTAGTATGTTAATGAGGTGATGTCTGATGCAAACACACACAATGGTTATACTCACAAGGACGGGTCGCCTCCAAGGCAACCACTGGATAAGCAGGCGGGGAGAATTGTAACCTGACCCCGCTCAGGGTTAAGAAGTCGCTCTCTGTAGATAGAAGAAAATGGGGATACACCCCTCCACCAAGGGTGGACTAAACAGTTATGTGGTATAACAACAGAGGCGCCAAGTAGAGTAAAATTAGTTAAAATTGTTAAAAAGGGGGAAGTGGGTGGACTCACCTCCCTTCTGAAAAAATGGCCAGACAACGGGCAGGTTACTTCAAGTTTAAAGTAACATTTATTATGAGCTCCAAAAGTGCAACGCGTTTCACGGGTAACAGTCCCGCTTCTTCAGGCAAACAATTTTTGGAGGGAGCAAAGTCGGGTCAAGAGCCAGATATAGCGCCTCTTTCTATAGTTTAGCAGTATAGTTACCACGCTGACATGGCGGCTCGGCGTGCGGGTATGTCTGTAAGTCGCTCTAATGCATTTCGCCCTGCCCCCGGGGCTTCGTCAGAGCGTGTATTACGTAATTCCGCATGGGTTCCGTATTTATAGCTGGAAACGTGACGTCTATGGCAGGTTGTGTGTATGGATACCGTGAGCATAATAGGTCCCAAGTTTTCACAAACCGGAAGTTTTGTAAAAGGCCCAAGTAGTATATGAATATATGTGATGAGGTTACCATGCGTTATATGTTTTGAATATTCAATTGGCGGCAATAAATACGTGATCATATTGGTCCCTACTTTTTTGCCTCTGTGAGAGTATTAAATATGTTTTCCTGACTGTCAATTCGACAGTATACCCAGGATACTGTACCTCACGTTTTTTACTGGAGGCTTTGAGGGGTACCACTATGGTCTATGATATATAAGGCGAGGGTTTTTATATTAAGGGATGGGGCACACAGGTGCATTCTAAAGGTCCGTACACACGCCGGACTTTAGGCAACGACGGGTCCGTCGTTGCCTCCCGCTGGGTGGGCGTGCCAGCGACAGTCCGGCGTGTGTACGCTCTGTCGTCAGACTGATACGGCTGTTTCTGAGCGATCCGCCGGGCGGATAGCTCAGAAACAGCCGTATCAGTCTGACGACAGAGCGTACACACGCCGGACTGTCGCTGGCACGCCCACCCAGCGGGAGGCAACGACGGACCCGTTGTTGCCTAAAGTCCGGCGTGTGTACGGACCTTAAGGGTGGCTTGGTGATCACTGATAGATAAGCTTGGATTAGCTTTTTCCAATCTTTTTTCTAAAATACAATAAACAATTTATATATTTTTGCAATAAACAAATTGCTATGAGTTTTATTCTATACTAATAGTGTGCGACATATACTGGCTTGGCAGTTTGGTGTTTTTTGTCGACAAGTTAGAAGGGACCTGCTACACATGGAGGGGACTGAAAATGGAATAGGAGGATAAATGTAGAAAAAGGGACTATTGGCATAACTACAATTCATAAGGCCCCCCCTGCAAACTTTTATGAGCCCCCCAATGCTCACTCCCCTTCCCTGGCCTCTCCTTTGTGCCCTTCATGGCCTTGGGGCCCATCTCAACAAGGGTCATAAAACAAGTGTGGCTATTGTGATCTTCACACCCATAACAAGTGTAGCCACAAAAACATCTGATCTGATGTGTAGGCCCCTGTATGGGAGGAAAGGAAATTTATTAGTTGGGGCCCCCTGCAAATGCAGGAGCTGTGCCATTCTAGTTACGCCCCTAAATGCATGGAAGGCTAAGGCTGCCTATGAAATAGGGGCTTCTGCACATGGAAAGGAGAAAAGCTGTTTCTAACTCTTTCCTAGCCTGCTTTTTAATTCCTTTAGCCGAGCTGCTTTAGGTCTAAAAGCCAAATATTTTAAAGATCAATTGAAGCGAGAGGGATATGGAGGCTGCTATATTTATTTCCTTTTACACATTACCAGTTGCCTGGCAGCCCTGCTGGTCTATTTGGCTGCAGTGGTGTCTGAATAACGACAGTAACAAGCATGCAGCAAATCTTGTCAGATCTGACAATAATGTCGGAAACACCTGATCTGCTGCATGCTTGTTCAGGGTCTGCGGCTAAAAGTATTAGAGGCAGGGGATCAGCAGGACTGCCAACTGGTATTTCTTAAAAAGAAATAAATATGACAGCATCCATATACCTCTTGTTACAGTTGTCCTTTAAAATAAGAGTTTTAGCTGTGAAAAGCTTTATTTCACTAGAATAACATGGTAACTTCTCTCTAGTGGGCACGGATGGGCATATTATATTTAGAGCGTCAGCCCTTGAATTCTGTCTGGACGTGGGCTGTAGCGACATACACTCATCTTCTGCCATGAGGCCACTGGTGACCGGTTCTCTTTCAGCTCTGTGGCTGTAAGCTTGCGCTGCCTATATGACAGATAGCAATGGATAATAGCATTACCAGTCTCCGTACCATCTCTGTGACATTTTCCTGGAAATCCGTGCGGCGGGGATGAATACAGTAATGCCCTTGATAAGAGGAGGTTAAACATCCTCTCCCTGCAGCAGGCAGACACATTACTGCCGCTAATAACACTTGTAAGGGAGGAATGCCTGCAAAGCTGATCTAATTTGTTAATGACACAAATCATAGATTGAATTATGAAGCCAAGCCACAGAAACGGGAGATGACAGATTGGGACGGCTTCAAGGCTGAAGGGGCGGCTCACCAGGAGATTCAATTAAATCATAAACGGCAAGAGATCTTTGGATATTGAGGAAGCATATCACCCGCTCATGTAATTCACATTCCTTTCCTCCACCCGGCCTGTTGGAATGACAGGTGTCTTTCTAAGAATACACAATGGCTTCCCATCACTCATTGTTATATCTAGCAATGGGAACAATGAGGGAGGACTATAAAAATGGGAGATGTTTGCCTGTTTACAGTAATCAGGAATCCCCAGCTGAGTACAGGAGCTTACAGCTGTTATTGCGTAGACCAAAATTCCAGGAAAAATAAATATAGAAAGGCAACCCTCTATTCTACATAATATTCTGTAATATATTCTACAAACATTTTCTCCTAGTCTAGAAGCAGCAGTCACATGACCATGGCGGCTGGTTTTCAGAGGGGTAGCTAGGGCTTTCAGCGCCCGGGGAAAAAGACCTCCTCTGGACAGTCCTGTGCAAAAAAATGGGTTTGGCCACACACCAGAATGCGGGCATGGTCATGGGCAAAGCCAAAAGTACAAAGGATGATTAGATAGCCAGATGTGCCCACTTCCTCCCTATACCAGGCTTCCTATACTGGGGGCACCTATACCTGGCTACCTATGGTGGGGACACCTATACCAGACTACCTGTACTGGGGGAATCTATACCTGTTTACATATACTGGGAGCACCTAAATCAGGCTACCTATACTGGGGGCACCTATATCAGGCTACCTATACTGGGGTCACCTTTACCTGGCTACCTATACTGGGGGCACCTATACCTGTCTACCTTTACTGGAAGGACCTATACCAATCTACGTATACTGGGGGCACCTATAGCTGGTTACTTATACTGGGGGCACCTATAGCTGGCTACCTGTACTGGGGGCAGCTATACCTGGCTTCCTATAATGGGAGAACCTATACCTGACTACCTATATTGGGGGCACCTATACCTAGCTAACTATACTGGGGGCACCCATACCTGGCTACCTATATTGGGGGCACCTTTACCTGGCTACCTATACTGTGGGCACCTATACCTGACTACTAATACTGGAAGTACCTATACCAAGCTACGTATACTGGGGGCACCTATAGCTGGCTATTTATACTGGGGCACCTATACCTGGCTACCTTTACTGGGGGTACCAATACCAGACTATAATGGGGGCACCTTTACCAGGCTACCTATACTGGGGCGCACTATAGGCCTTGCTTTTTCGACGAGTGCTACAATTGAAATCCTCCTGCAGTTACTAACATCTTTTCCTAAACTGTCTCCACTACATTCACCGACAACACTTCCTGTGTAATTGTTCTACAGATCCCCACATGCTAATCCATCTGTCACTGGCTCATTTGTCAGCAGTGTGGGTTTCGTGCGATGTGTTGTTACAAATTGTATAAACAGTCCCATTAGTTTTATGAATCCATGATGGACTCTCCTACAGCTTGCTGAGGGAGCGTGTGTGGTTACCAGGCTGCAAAGATTCTCATCACCTCACCCACTGCCTGACACATGATAGATGCAGATCCTTGCAGAAGAGTCATCTGTCACCATCCTTGGGGGATGCTCAGGTCTTCATTGATAAATACTAATATATTTCAGCCTGCGTTCCCTCAACAGGTTCTCAGCCAACTCTGTATGAAAGAAATATGAGCGAGACCATCACTGTATCGATGTTTACATCAACGCACTGCAGATTATCGATGGACAACTCAAATAAACAGCAAAAAAAACCTTGCACATATTAGTTTTTGACTGAATAGTTTGGTGTCTCAAATTCATTATAACAGGATTATGCCACAGGCAATCCATCAATCCATGTTGGGTGTACGAATAAACAGGCATTGTTATTTAAGAAGAATAATCATATTATTTAATGTGTCTCAGAGTCATTTATCATCATAGGCATGATTTTACAGGATGGTATAGGCCATCAACTATTAAAGGGAAATCCCATTCTAAGGGAATACTCAGTGCTTCCAGTCTAGCTTTGTTTATTGCAAGAATTAAAGGATATGAACCGAAAAATCCTGTTCTCCTCTGCAACTTGGGCGACGCCAAACCTGGACATACTGCGCCGTGCATGCACAGTGTGTCCAGTCTGCTCCCCTGTGGCCACGGAGTGATGTCACAGGTAGAGATGTAAGCGAACAGTTCGCCCTCGAATCTCTATGTTGCTGTACTACTTCTGGGTCACTATGACCCGGAGTAGTACGGCTGCACTGGGCCGGCGGTGCGCGTCTTTGATTGCGCGCCTGTTGCTGGGCACTCTCTGCGCATGAGCGTGACGTCACTCATGACGTCACGCACATGCGCAGAAAGTGCCCGGCAACAGGCGCGCGATCAAGGACGCGCACTGCCGGCCTAGCGCAGCTGTACTACTCCGGGTCATAGTGACTTGGAAGTAGTGCAGGGTGAGGTGTTCGCCTGCAAATTGTCGGGAACCGTTCGCCGAATCTCTAGTCACAGGACAGGAGCGCGCTCACTCCTGCATCCCAGCGTACAGTAAGTGCTGATGGAGACGTGGGGGAGTGAGTGCGCTCCTGTCCTGTGACTTTACTCTGTGCAGCAGGAGAAATTGGCAGCGCTTTCAGACAAAGGCTGTACTCGAATTAGCTATTTGCAAAGATGTGCATAGCTCCAAATTATGCACAAAATTACGCAACATGCATTCAAAACAGGGACAGCTACAGGGCGTTAGCTTCAGTATAAATAATATGTGCACAAATGATTCCCTACTAGACTTCCCCATGGCGATGATGGGCCCTCGCGGGGAAGACCTACCGCTTGTCTAACAATAAAAACATAATTTTTCCTAGTGCTGCTAATAATCATAAATGGTATACACATTTCATCAAACAGACATCAAACACGTGACAGCGCTCCTTGCTGCAAACTGAAACGAAATCCAACAGAGGCATGCAGAGCCCCACAGGGGCTAAATACATGCCTTGAATACAAATCAGATGCCAATTATGTACTAATTCCTAATCTAAAAATGTGAATGCAGGTTGAAGCACATGATTGCAGCTAGCCAAAAAGTATACTTATGTTAATTTTGTAAAGCAGGAGAAATTGGCAGAGCTTTCAGACAGAGGCTGTACCCAAATTAGCTATTTGCAAAGATGTGCAGAGCTCCAAAATATGGACAAAATTACACAACATGCATTCAAAACAGGTACAGCAAAGGAGGGCGTTAGCTTCAGGATAAACAATATGTGCACAAATTATTCCCTACTAGACTTCCCCACAGGAGAGCAGAACGGACATACTGTGCATGTGTGGCACAGTATGTTCGGGTTTAGAGTCACCCAAGTCGCCAAGGAAAACGGAATTGAACTGAGGAGAACGGCGAGTGACAGAGGGGAATGGGAGGCATGATAAGGTTTTGAATATGCCCCCCTACCCACTGCACCTTCGCTTTTTACCAGAGTCTTGTGGATATTAGGATTAGACTCTGGTATCCAGTGGCGTAGCTAAGGAGCTGTGGGCCCCGATGCAAGTTTTACAATGGGGCCCCCCACACACTCTATACATAACAATTGATACGGAGCACCAAAACCTGCCAATGGCAACTACAGTGTCAGAGGTGCAAGAAGGGGATGGGGAACAGTTTGTTAATGATTATCACTATTCAAAGCATCTATAGAAGTGATTATTACCAGTACAGGAACAATAAAGAGCTATTATTGTAGTTGAGGGAGGGCCCTTCGGGGCCCCTCTGGCCCAACGGCCCCGATGCGGTCGCTACCTCTGCAACCCCTATTGCTACGCCCCTGCTGGTATCTTTTAATGGCAACTATTACTTTAGTTGGCTTATTTTGTTTTGTATGTGTGTATAAATTGTTGTCATTCCATAGTGTGTTCCTAATAGAAAATGGCAGAAAGGAGTCTTGTGGAACCTGTGGAAGTGTTTCAGCTCGAATCTCAGGTTTATGAGCATGAAATGTTTCTTTGCTTGCTGACTTGTATAGATAGAGTTTCCATATTGTATATATAGAGTGTAGACCCTTTCTACAGAGGGAACCTCAATGCTGGTGAAATGGTCCAATACAGAATATTGTTGCATGCAATCCATTTTGGATTCTAATAGCCTCGTTTTTTGGAAGAGTTGTTTTTATTTGTACTATTTTATTACTATTTTATGTGTACTAGATTTCCAGCTTGCTGAAAGAGTTTTAAAGAAAACCTGAACTGAAAATTAAAAGTCAAAATAAACATACACAAGTCATAATTACCTCCTGTGTAGTCTACTCCTCAATCTCTTTCTCCTCTCCTGCATCCTGTTTGTCCACTGTGATCAATGGATTTCTCTGTCCTCCATTTTGAAAATGGCCATTACCCCCTAACAGCTTCCTGGTCAGCACACTGTTATACTGCAACATCACCCACTTGAGCCATAGGGAAACATGGACACATCAGTTCTCCTCTCAGCAGTAACAGACAGCAACTGATATATAACTGACAGCAACTGATATATTTCAAATGTTGTCAGAACTCGAAGGGATCACTGTAAGAAGAAAATGGTGAGCTTCTGAGAGGAACTGATGGTGAGGTAACTATGTAATGTTCATTTGAAGTTACCTCATGTGTTTATTTTAAATAATTTTACTCAGTACAGGTTCTCTTTAAGTACAGAGGGTTCATTTATGATGCATTGTAATACTCTAGAGGAGATGAGGTGCTTATGTCTGCAGTGTTCCTTAGGTGACAGCAGGGAGACTTCACTATAACAGATATCTGATTTCTGAAATGTAACTCCTTATCAGTTAGTACACTCAAACTGGCGCTTTGAGTCCGCAAGGAGAAAAGCGCAATATAAATGTTATTTGTCTTGTCTTGTCTTGTCGAACCGTAATAGGCAATTTGTGCGCACATCCCAATTGCAAAATCAGATGCCGCCATAGGCCACGGCACCGACTGAGTAATTAGGACTTGGTGTAGCTATTGGTGTAGCCAAACCACATGCCTGAAAGAGTTAAATATCAGGTATGTAAGTGGCTGACTCAGTCCTGACTCAGACAGCAAGTGATTACAGTGTGACCCTCACTGATAAGAAATTCCAACTATAAAACATTTTCCTAGCAGAAAATGGCTTCTGAGAGCAGGAAAGAGATAAAAAAGGTCAATAGTTCATAGATTTTAGCTCTGGCATACTTCAATGAATGTGTCATTCAGCAAAAACAATAAAACAGTTAAAACTTAAAAAGTAGATTTAAATATAAAATAAAACAGTGGAATATCTTAAGTCATTTTTAGGAGAAGGAAGATAGATACGATGGTTTATTTCATTAGTTTATTTTCGCCTCTGGTGTCCTTTAAAAGGAAATAAATATAGCAGCCTTCATATCCCGCTCGCTTCAGGTGCCCTTTAATTTTCAGCTAGTTAGTATGTGCACACTCCTGTAAATTGTCTAGGCAAGTTTTTATTGTTAAGTCTGTTACTGCGCGGCCAATTTGATTGTGTCTATATCTTCCATCTGCTGCAGGTGGGTTGATGGTGGTTGGCATTTGGTCCCCCAGATTGATATTAGCCGTTCCCTAACTTTCAGTGAGTCATACCCCATTCTTGGCATAGGCGAGAGCTGTATTTCATCCGATGCAAAGAGCAAAGATTTTAATCAGTAGATAGGTTAGCTGGAAATAAGTTCATCTGGAGTCTGACATGAAATGATTGCAGCAGGAAATAATTCGTTTCCTGAGCAGAGAAATCACCTGCTTAGTAGAGGGCAAAGAAAGTCAGGAGCAAACTTCTCTCTCTCGGATACTCGGAGTCCCTCAAGAGATAAAGAAAGAAAGGAAATCAGGCAAAAGAAAGGAAATCAGGCATCATTGGGGCGGTGAGCGGCCTCTTTCATCTCAGAGACAATGTATTCTAAAACAGAAGGGATCAAATAGCAGCATGTATGGAAAGCAAATTGAAGTGTGACTTTCCAACCTCTACTATTATTATCATTATTGTTAATAAACATAATTTATAAAGCCTTTACAAATTTCGCAGCACTGTACAATAGATAGGTGACACATTACTACATTAAAGTGTACCCAAAGCTTGGGACAAAAAGGAAATAGTTAACTAAGAAGCCTCTGGATCCTGTAGAGGCTTTCCAAGCCGTCTTGTGGTCCCCAATCCTGGATTTATACTTTTTGTGCCTCTAGGCCAAGTATATTGTAGCTCTCCTTTTATGTGCAGCCCCCCTTCCAGGAGTATTATCAGGGCCGAGGCAGAGGCGAGAGAGGCTCCAGCCTCAGGGCGCAGTGTTGGAGGGTGCGCACAACTCACTCAGCTATCATTCCCCTATTGTGTTTGAAGCAGAGAGAAATAAGAAAAGGGGACACATGGCAGTGACTGCAAGCCAGATAACTAGAGATTAAGGTGTTGGGGGGACCTCTTAGTCTAATAGCAATTCGTGTGTGACGGCTGGGGTGGGAGGGATGGAGGGGCGCACCTTGGTGTCTCAGCCTTGGGTGCTAGAGTACCTTGTCCCGGCTCTGAGTATTATCCATGTAAGAATAAAAACAAAAAAAACTAAACTAAAAAAACAGAAGGGGGCCGCTGCACTCACGTTCTGATGCCATATGGGAGCAGGGAAATCAGATGCAAAATCCAAGCAGTGTCAGAGGATATCCCGCTACACCAGATGGTTGGGAAATGAAAAAAATCTTTATTCCGACATCTTCATACACAGATAAAAGCTCATGCGTATTGGAGCAAAGTGTGGCTCCTCCGTAATCATAGCTTACAGATAAATGTGCGTAACAGCCATGGGTGTTACTCCTGGTCTTAAAGAGACATACATGTTTTAAAAGTGGCGGCAGCCATTATAACACATCTCATATAAAGATAAAAAACTATATTAAACAATATAAAAGCACAGAGCAAGCACCAGGTAGCATTAACATCCAATCATATGTAGAACAATAAGATGTACATCAGGTGGTAGAATTCCAAATGCAATAATTATACTGTATATATCATATATGTGAGAAAAAATAAGAATCAGGAAATCCTATAGGGGCCTAAACATGTAGAGTAGAAGTGATAATAATAAGCATCTAGATCTAAGTGTCATATGCCATGTTAACTTGTTGCTGACCGTGTCACGCTGATGGGCGTGGCCGCGGCGGCCCCAGGACTGCATAACACCGATCGGCGCACACATCTCCTGCTTGGTATGCAGAAGTCTCCCAGCAGCGATTGCCGCTCGGAGACTGTTAGATGGCGAAACCACCGTCTAATTACCATGTACAGCACTGTGATCTAAGACAGCGCTGTACTGGGGACAGCCGTGTGACACGGCTGTCCCCTCTGTTGCTGCGGAAGTGATCCGTTGTCATTGGCTGAAGCCTATGACAGCTGATCACACTCATTGGCTGCCAGGGGAAGGGAAGGAGGGAGGGGGAAAAAACCCCAAACACCTAGGGTGCAATCAAACCAAGACAGAGAGCTCTGTGGGTGTGGAGAAAAGGGGGGGGGGGGGAATCACTTGTGTGCTGAGTTGTGTGGCCCTGCAGCTTGGCCTTAAAGAGACACTGAAGCGAAAAAAAAATTATGATATTATGATTTGTATGTGTAGCACAGCTAAGAAATAAAACATTAATATCAGATACATCAGTGTAATTGTTTCCAGTACAGGAAGAGTTAAGAAATTCCAGTTTTTATCTCTATGCAAAAAAGCCATTAATCTCTACGACTTTCAAAGTCGTGGAGAGGGCTGTCTTCTGACTTTTATTATCTCAACTGTAAGTGAACAGTTTTCTTTTTATCTGCCAGAGGAGAGGTCATTAGTTAACAGACTGCTCTGAAATAATCATTTTGAATGCAGAGTGTTGTGTAATCTGCACATATTATAGAATGATGCAATGTTAGAAAACACACTATATACCTGAAAATAAAAATATGAGAATATTTTCTTTGCTGCTAATCTTCTAGTAATTATTCATAGTACACTACCAATTCATTATATCATATTTTTTTTTCCGCTTCAGTGTCTCTTTAAAGTAACAAATTGTGTCAATCACCTCCCCTAGGCAAATGTGCAATCCCATTGGTGTAGCTACAATCCTCAGGGCCTTGATGTGGAATTTGGACATGCCCTCCCATACTTAGGCTATCATTCATAAAGCGTTCCCGCATGCGGAAATGCTAAAACCAGCCGACTTTACCGACCACCAAGCAAAATGCGTATTCATAAAGGCTGTTTCCGCATGCGAAGCGGACTTTCCCGAGCAGAGCGATAAATGACCGCATTATGTGGTGATTCCATTGCGGAAATGTAACAAAATGTAAATTCATAAAAACTAACGCAGGCGGTATGTGGACGGGGATTACCGTTCCCCTGGATGTAGCCATAGGCATGCGGAGTACATGTAAGTGAATGGGAAAGACCTCCCAAGCAGCAGAGAGAACACCGCATGGAGGGACTCGGCCAGCTTCTCCGGTTTCCGCATGCCTACCGACAGCCTACCGACAGCGGGATATCTCCGCACTCCTACCGCAACAGGCAACATTTTTATGAATGACCACCCAGAAGGCTGAAATACCGACAGCGGTGTTTCGCCGCACGGATTTCATTTACCGACAGCACTTCTATGAATGATAGCCTTAGTATGCTAGTGCCCTGACTATATATTCTGTCAAGTGATATGGAAGGTGACAGCAATATAGCTGAATAATGCTGCAAGCCAGTGTCCTTTTCCAAGCCATGTGTGTACCATGTGATGCTGGTAGCATTGGGCCCAGTCATGTTTTCTGCACCTTCGCCATTAATTTGCTATTAAGGGTGCAAGAGGGTAGTTGGGAAGAGAGATGGGCTAGGGATTGTTGGCAAAACAGTGAGGGATACTGAAAGTGATGGATGTGGGTGGGAAGAGAGAGGGACTTATTGAGGGTCTGGGGGAAACAGTAATCAGAATCAGAATCAATTTTATTTCGCCAAGTAAGTTTGCACCTACAAGGAATTTGTCTTGGCAGTTGCTTAACAAACACAAACAAAAACAATACAAGGACAGACAGTGTGTATATTACAAGTCAAGGACATTATAAGTATAGTGGCAGTAAGCAATGTGAGAATTGTTCATTTACAGTTCTGTGCTGATTACTATCAAGTCCTAGCAGCTCTAACGTGGTTCAGCATTAAGTATGGCTACCGCCTGAGGAAAAAAGCTGTTCCTGTGTCTGGAGGTTTTGGTAGCGATTGACCGGAATCTTACTCCTGAAGGCATGCGCTGGAAGATGAAGTGAGCTGGGTGAGAGGGGTCAGAGGCAATTTTGGTTGCTCTTTTTCTGTACCTGCTAGCGTAAAGATCCTGCAGGGAAGGTAAGCTACGGCCAATTATCCTTTCCGCTGTTCGGATGATGCGCTGCAGCCTCCCCTTTAAGGGCTAATAAGCGTGCTGGAGGTTGGTTGGTAGAGAGAGATAGAGAGAGTTGTTCAGAAGGGAGAAAGTGAGGGCTAATGAGGGTGCTGGAGGTGGGACAGATTGTTATTTTGAGAGTGCTAAGTGGAAGTACAGGTCATATTGAGGGTGATGGGGAGAGGGTGGAGAGAAAAGGTGCATTGTTGAGGGTCTGGAGAAGAGACTGGGGCCTATTGAAGGTGAGTGAGGAGAGAAGGGGGGCTTATTTAGAGTCTGGGAAGAGAGAGGGTGAGGAATATTATGGGGGAAAGGGTGAGGAGAGAAGGCGGTTATCAGGGGTCTGGGGGAGAGAGGGGGAGGGATATTGGCAGGGGGTGAGTGAGAAGAGAGAGGGGGCTATTAGAGGTCTGATGGGGGGAAGATAGAGTGAGGAATATTGAGGGGGGAGCGAGGAGAGAAAGGGGGCTATTAGGGGTTGGGGGGAGAGAGGATGTGGAATATTGGAGAGGGGGGGGGGTGAGAGAGAGGGGGCTATTAGGGGTCTGAGGGAGAGAAGATGTGGAATATTGGTGGGGGTAAGGAGAGAGAGGGGGCTATTGGGAGTCTGGGGGGAGATGTGAGGAATATTGAGGGAGGAGTGAGGAGAGAGGGAGGCTGTTCGGAGTCTGGGGGGAGATAGAGTGAGGTATATTGAGGGGGGAGTTAGGAGGGAGAGGGGGCTATTGGGGGTCTGGGGGAGAGAGGATGTGGAATATAGGGGGGGGGGGGTTAGAGGAGAGGGGGCGCTGTTAGGAGTCTGGGGGAGAGAGGATGGGGAAAATGGGGGGGAGTTAGGAGAGAGAGGTGGCTATTGGGGGTCTGGGGGGAAAGAAGGTGAGGGGGCAAATGAGGATTCTGGGGAGTGAATAGAAAGAGAGGGAACTTACTAGGGCTCTGATAAAGAAAGGTCAGTGAGGGCTGATTGGCAGTGACAAAAAGGAGACAGCACTCACCTCTCAAACCTCCCACTGTTTGTCTGGGGGAGGGAGCTTGTGCCACATCTCTGTCCTCTCTGATGCTCCGTCCTCTCTTCCTGCTGTGCCAACCAGTGATTTGCAGGGGCAAGGTAGAGAATCAAGCAGCTTACAGGCACGGTCCTGTGAGGGGCGGAGCTACCCATAATCTGGAAGCGGAGTTATCCTCGATCTCGGGTGGGGCTACGCGGCTGTCATGGAGGACCAGCAGAAAGAGGAGAAACAGAGAGCAGGGGATGGGTCAGGCCCCTACAAGAGCGCGTGCCCGGTCGCCAGTGCGACTGCTGCAACCCCTGCTCCTACGCCAGTGTGCAATCCTTTCTATACTCTGAAACCTAAAGCTGAACATGTCCCCCGAATACGTGTGCAAGAAATGCCTCGACACACCTCGTGATGTAAGCATTATTCCTAATACATCTGCTAGCTCCATTGTAATGTTCTGAGATCCTTTGATGCAAAGGTCGAGTGGTACAACCAACATACTGGAGTTCACAAGCCAGGAACGTGATCAAATATACTACATTACATGATTGACAATTAATATATCATCTAATTTTGTAGTTTTTTTGTTTAGAAAAAGATATTATCTCACGTGTCTGGTTGTGAACACCACAGTATCAACAAGTACTATAACCGCACTTGAACGACCCTTTAAGCCAAGTAGGGGCATGTCATGTCAGGAGTAAGGGCCCATTTCCAGTACTGCGGAAACTGGGCCGAATTCGGAAAGTTTCCCTGCAGGCGAACCGCGCGGGGAAACTCTGCCATAGGAAACTATGGCGCCGCCGGCTGAATCGCTTACCTTAGCGATTCGGCCGACATTGCCGTCAGTTTCCGTGCGGGAGGCTGCCAGTCCCATAGCCGTGCATGGCCCGGCTTCTGGGATTCATTGGCGTTCCCGCTGATCAGGAAGTGCCACCGCGCGTCTCCCAGCCGCACACAGTGGCCAGTGGAAACCCATAGGTGTGTTCACCTGTCTATATAACCTGTGTGTCAGGCACTGCCACTGCTGGTGACATCTCTGTGAATGTGCTTCATGAACTTCCTCTCTTCACCAGCAGATGTCACTATGAACTAACCTTGAAGCATGTTGTTTCCCTGCCTGCCAGCAGAGGGCTCACTCCTCCAAAACTTGTTCTCCTCTACAGACTATTGTTGGTAGGAGATTTGGATGATCACATGATGTCTCTGCACAAGGATAAATGCCAAGCCTGAGCACTACTCTAGTGCTAGCTCATCGTAGCTGTGACCTGGCCCTCCTAGCCTGAGTTCTGGCCCTTGTATCCTGTTATCCTGTGTTCTTGATTTCCTGTGTATGACCTCTAGCCTTGTTCTCGACAATTCTTTGCCTAGCGACTACACTGTTTGGTTAGATATTCTGGTTAATGTTTTGCCTGTATGAATGCCCATTAGCTTGGTCCTTCTGTACTGTGAATTATCTCTTGTATATATTGTATATATCCACTGTGTATATATAAACCAGGTTGCGGGGTCTGTGTGCACACAATAATATATACAGGGATGGTCGTAGTCAGCCAAGTTCGCTATGCTGGAACTATGCGTAGTTTTACGCAATTACGCTTCGCCAAATTACGGCTTCAAAATCAAATATTCGCTTCGTATGCATTTCGTAGACTACGCATTAAAATACGCAATTATGAGTAGTGGGAAGCGTAGTGTATGTGGATGCTTATACCCGCATGCAAAAAATTTTACGCATTAATTCTTCATTAAATGCTTATACCGGTAACTCTTCTATGCGTACATTCCCCTTTCCAATACGTAAATTTGTAAGCATGCAACCACACGCGGAAAATTAGACGCGAGTAACACATTCGTAGTTCGCTACGCAATACACATGTTAACGACACATAGTAGGCGTAAGCTACGCGTAGCGGTACTTCGCTACGCGTAAATTCATAAGCGTAGTTTTGAAACTGCACCTACGAACTACGATGCGTAGATGCGAACTACGATGCGTAAATTAGCACTGGCGTAGTTTCTGCTCATCCCTGCATATATACACTGGGTTGCTCTGCATTACTCCTTATGCAGGGAAATCTATTTGTATATACTCCGAATAGCATGTGTATGTCAAGTTCAATACATTTGCCTATAGAGTTATCTTGTGTATATGTTTGAATATCATTGCATATAATTGCTATTGCTGTGCATGAGAATATATTCACTGCATATTATTACCATTGCTGTGCATAGGATTATCATTGCATATTGTTGCTAACATTGCTGGTCACATTCCTTTTGTTCTTGGTTAATAAACTCTCATTATTCATTTACACCTTGTCTCAGTATTTTTCATGTGTTCCTCCCCTTTTTTACCGTCCTCTTCCTGATGTAGCAACCCATTTTCATGTTCAAGTTCTCCCTTTGGCGGCAACCTCCCAAGGCCTGGGCCTTTCTGGCCTTTCCAGAAATCTTGCCCTTTTGGTCGTTTGTTGCTGGGAATCTGATCAGGCCCGCATTCCACTTCAAGCAAAGCGTGGCCATACTGTACCTACGTGAGTGCGACTAGGCAGTAAGATGGAGGCGCTCATGCTCAACTGGCTCTGCTCTAGTGCGCAGGTGCAGCACGGCCACGCTCATGCTTGAAGAGGAGTATATCTCCAGTGAGGAGCAACAAGAGTGAGGAGTACCTTGTTGGGATCAAGATACTTTTCTCTTCTTAGGTAAGTATTTCCTTTTTGAGCTACGCTTCGGCTTGGGTTTACTTTAAACAAAGTTACACAGGGACACTATAGCATTCAACAATGTTACACAAAATAGTAATGTAACAAAGTAGGGATAAATTTAGCACGAGTGTGAGGAAACGCGGAAAAGCCGCCGCGTGTGCCAAGAGGCAGGCGGCTGACTCCGCGTCCTACGCGGCGGTTTGCTTGCGTCTGGTTGTGTGGTGGAACGCGGAAAAGCCGCCGCATCTCCTGACAGCACAGCGGCTGTTTGCATGCAGCAGCATGTGCTTGGTGTGGCTGGGTCTGTTAGTGCATCTAGGCAGATGGAGAGCTATGCTCGCGCGGGCCTGAATTCAGGACCTTTATACCTGCAGAGGAAGTGTCAGCTGATCAGGAAGGTCAGCTGATTCCTGCAGGACTCATGATTGGCTGAATGGTTCGGGCGGGGCAGCAGAGTCCAGCAACTATATATTCTGCTGCTTAGTCAGTTGCTGGTTGCCTGTCGTTGCAATCACTTCGTGGTAGCACGCAGACCCTTAGTCAGATCCGAAAGTGTGCCGGGACCAGCTGGAGCTGTAATCCTACACTTAGCTAGATTCTGTTGATAGTCTAAAGTACTAGTTTGATTGTGATTATCTGTTATGACTTTCTGCCTGTCTGACTACACTGCCTCTGTCTTCTGATCCTGTACTTTGTTTGTCTGTGAGTTGCCGACTTGGCCTTCCCGACCCTATCTCTATCGCTAGGAGATAGTTCATGCCTGTATGTGCTGGGCACCTGCTTCACAGGGCCAGCTCTGTATGTGCTGGGCACCTGCTCCATAGGGCCAGCTCTGTATCTGCTGGGCACCTGCTCCACAGGGCCAGCTCTGTATTTGCTGGGCACCTGCTCCTCAGGGCCAGCGCTGTACTTGCTGGGCACCTGCTCCCCAGGGCCAGCACTGTATGTGCTGGACACCTGCTCCACAGGGCCAGCTCTGTATTTACTGGGTACCTGCTCCATAGGGCCAGCTCTGTATTTGCTGGGCACCTGCTCCCCAGGGCCAGCGCTGTATTTGCTGGGCACCTGCTCCACAGTGCCAGCTCTGTATTTACTGCCCCAGGGCCCATCCTGTATTCATTGGGAACCTGCTCCTCAGGTTCCTCAAGCTTGTTACTATTCTTCTGTATTCTGATCCTGTACCTTGTCATTCTGATACCCTGTTGCCGAACCTCGGCTCGCTCTTAGACTCTGCATCTGACTCCTGATTCTGTACCCCGATATTTCTGATACCCTGTTGCCGAACCCTGCTTGTTTATTAGTCTCCGCCTCTGCGTTCTGAATCTGTACTGTATTTGTCCGTGTGTTACGACCTGGCTTGCCTGACTTCGAGAACTGACCTTACTGTTAGAGGCAGTTCCCAGATCTGTTAGTGACACTCTCTCCTAGGTGTCACTCACGTTCTGTCCTTCCTACGCTCCGCCTGACTCCTCCCCCGGGAGAGTCCAGGCCTTCGAAAGGAATCTGTATTGCTGCAGTACTTCATACTGTACGGCACTTGTTTCTGAGGCTTAGTCCTCGAGGTATTACTGTTGCACCAAGCACTCACACTACCCAGGTGTTCAGAGGTTAGCGTTATATCGGATTATTGGTGATACTGCAGATCATCGATAATCGGGTATACTCTGCATTCTCGGTGATACTGCAGTTCACCGGTAATCAGACCCTCTCTCTGCTACACCGATCGTGACAGAACGACAGGCCCAAAAAAACCATGGTGACACTTGATGAACGGATCGATGTGTTAACCGCTACTCTTAAGGAGGTTAAGAAAACGGTTGATACATTGCAGACTCAGGTTAACCAACTGACTGAGTCAAGTGTATTTTAAACTCTGTTGCACCAGTGTCACCCCCCTCTGTAATTCAATCTAGAGTACCCTCACCTGGGAAATTCGTAGGGCACCACTCTAGGTTATCTGAATCAGAGAGGACGCGATGACGCCTAGAGGGTCTTTGCTTCTATTGCGGACAACATGACCATTGGGTACGAAATTGCAGGAAAAAGTCAAGAAAAATTTTTTGGGGGATGGTGAGAGGCCCGAGTTCTAAGGAGTCTGCTGCGCCATCCCCGGGAAATACGGGTTCTGGTGCTAGTTCAGATCCCGGCCTCCAGAAACCATGTGTTGGAGTAACTAAACTTATGGTGGGAAATCTGTCGCTTAAATATCACCCCGATTTAGATACCTCCCATCCGTCTGATAAATCTTTTCCATGTTCACAGTGTAAAGAGGATTTTGTATATTATGCAGATCTCCTCAATCATAGAAAGTCCCACGTACATCCTGCACCACCTATTATTCCTGAGGAATTGCATTCTGGTGAAAACTCGTATAGGGGAAGTGCGACCTCACTGGGATCAGAGATTAGTTTTGAGGAACAACAGATAGAGAGCTACTATGCGGATAACATTTCCGAACTTTATGAGAGTGATGGCTCTATCTATAGTCATGAATCTGCTGTGCAAGGGTCAAGCTTGCTTATTGCAGCAAATCGAGTTCAGGAGTCTGAAACCGTACAGTCTTCAGCTCCATCATCTGACCAGATTCTAAGTAAAAAGAAACCACATTCATGTTCTGAGCATAATTTAGATCTTGTTAATCATAGTAGGCCCCACTTTAAGGGATACATATATTCATGTTCTAAGTGTGGGGACTCTTTTGTACCTGAGGGACGACCTGTGACTAATGGTAAATCTCACACAGGTGAGAAATTATACGTGTGTCCTGTATGTGAGGAGAAACTTCTCAGTCATGGGAAGTCTCACACCAATGAGAAACGTATTCATGTTTTGAGTGTGGGGTCCCTTTTGTACCCGAACTACCGCCTGTAGCTCATGGGAAATCTCACACTGGTGAGAAGTTGTACTGGTGTTCTTTATGTGAGGAAGAACTTCTCAGTCATGGGAAGTCTCACACTGATGGGAAATTACATTAATGTTCTGAGTGTGGGAAATGTTTTAAACATAACACAAATCTTGTCAATCGTAGAAACTCACACTGCGGGGGATAGCTTTATTCATCTCCTGAGTGTGTAAGATGTTTTGTAAATAACACTGAACTTCTCAGTCATTGGAAGTCTCACACCGATGAGAAAACGTATTCATGTTCTGAGTGTGGGAAATGTTTTTCGCCTGATGCCCCGGTTGTCACTCATGAGAAATCTCGCACCTGTGAAAGCTTGTATTTATGTTCGGGAATGCGAGACATTTAGTGACTGTTACATTTATACCTTGTTCCAAAATTCTGAATCTGACATAGGACGGTCCTCGACTTTGGTATCTGATCAGGTGAGGATGAGATGAGGACGTCGCTATCATTGTCTCCTGGGGCGTGTCCGGAGTCCACGCCTCAGGGGGGGGGTACTGTGAGGAAACGCGGAAAAGCCGCCGCGTGTGCCAAGAGGCAGGCGGCTGACTCCACGTCCTACGCGGCGGTTTGCTTGCGTCTGGTTGTGTGGTGGAACGCGAAAAGCTGCCGCATGTCCTGACAGCAAAGCGGCTGTTTGCATGCAGCAGCATGTGCTTGGTGTGGCTGGGTCTGTTAGTGCATCTAGGCAGATGGAGAGCTATGCTCGCGCGGGCCTGAATTCAGGACCTTTATACCTGCAGAGTAAGTGTCAGCTGATCAGGAAGGTCAGCTGATTCCTGCAGGACTCATGATTGGCTGAATGGTTCGGGCGGGGCAGCAGAGTCCAGCAACTATATATTCTGCTGCTTAGTCAGTTGCTGGTTGCCTGTCGTTGCAATCACTTCGTGGTAGCACGCAGACCCTTAGTCAGATCCGAAAGTATGCCGGGACCAGCTGGAGCTGTAATCCTACACTTAGCTAGATTCTGTTGATAGTCTAAAGTACTAGTTTGATTGTGATTATCTGTTATGACTTTCTGCCTGTCTGACTACACTGCCTCTGTCTTCTGATCCTGTACTTTGTTTGTCTGTGAGTTGCCGACTTGGCCTTCCCGACCCTGAGAGCTATCTCTATCGCTAGGAGATAGTTCATGCCTGTATGTGCTGGGCACCTGCTTCACAGGGCCAGCTCTGTATGTGCTGGGCACCTGCTCCATAGGGCCAGCTCTGTATCTGCTGGGCACCTGCTCACAGGGCCAGCTCTGTATTTGCTGGGCACCTGCTCCTCAGGGCCGGCGCTGTATTTGCTGGGCACCTGCTCCTCAGGGCCAGCACTGTATGTGCTGGGCACCTGCTCCACAGGGCCAGCTCTGTATTTACTGGGTACCTGCTCCATAGGGCCAGCTCTGTATTTGCTGGGCACCTGCTCCCCAGGGCCAGCGCTGTATTTGCTGGGCACCTGCTCCTCAGGGCCAGCACTGTATGTGCTGGGCAGTGGGCACCGCGTACGTACAAAAAGGGCGCCTGGACAAAAAGGGCGCGGGGTGTAAACTCTAAATAATAATTAATCATTAATAGGGTTTATAAATATAGTGTGCTATATTTCGTTTACAAATAATGTTTAACAAAATTATAAATCATTAAATAATGTTTATGAAATCGGAAATTGTGAAAACGTTAATCTTCCCTGTTTCAAAAGTTAAACTTATAATTACGTTTATAAAAAAACCAATAATATATGTTTAATTGTTATAATTGTATATTATTGTGAATAACAGTCATTTATGGTTTGTTCTTATAATAAAATCTGAAAATATTGTTTATAAAGATGATATAAATATAACTACGTTCGTAATAAGTGTTGTAATACATTAGTAATTATTACTAAAATTTTACTAAAACTATACCTAAGCCTACTCTTACACAGAACCCTACCTGTACCTATCCCTAACCCCTAGACTCCCCTGTTGGTGCCTAAACCTAAGACCCCCCTGTTGGTGCCTAAACCTAAGACCCCCCCTGTTGGTGCCTAAGTAACCCTCCCTGTACCTACCCCTAACCCCTAGACCCCCCTGTTGGTGCCTAAACCTAAGACCCCCCTGTTGGTGCCTAAACCTAAGACCCCCCTGTTGGTGCCTAAACCTAAGACCCCCCTGTTGGTGCCTAAACCTAAGACCCCCCTGTTGGTGCCTAAACCTAAGACCCCCCTGTTGGTGCCTAAACCTAAGACCCCCCTGTTGGTGCCTAAACCTAAGACCCCCCTGTTGGTGCCTAAGTAACCCTCCCTGTACCTACCCCTAACCCCTAGACCCCCCTCTTGGTGCCTAAACCTAAGACCCCCCTGTTAATGCCTAAACCTAAGACACCCCTGTTAATGCCTAAACCTAAGACCCCCCTGTTGGTGCCTAAACCTAAGACCCCCCTGTTAATGCCTAAACCTAAGACCCCCCTGTTGGTGCCTAAACCTAAGACCCCCCTGTTGGTGCCTAAACCTAAGACCCCCCTGTTGGTGCCTAAGTAACCCTCCCTGTACCTACCCCTAACCCCTAGACCCCCCTCTTGGTGCCTAAACCTAAGACCCCCCTGTTAATGCCTAAACCTAAGACCCCCCTGTTAATGCCTAAACCTAAGACCCCCCTGTTGGTGCCTAAACCTAAGACCCCCCTGTTAATGCCTAAACCTAAGACCCCCCTGTTGGTGCCTAAACCTAAGACCCCCCTGTTGGTGCCTAAACCTAAGACCCCCCTTTATTATGTGGATAATTATGTTTTACTAATTGTGGATTAAAAAAATATTTTGCAATTTACGTTACGTACTGATCGCTTTATTTTGTGAATAATAATGTTTTACAAACAGTAAGGGATAAAACTTTAAATAATGTTTTAATTATTTAAATAAGATAAATATGTTTAGTATTTTCATAAACGTTATTCGGCACGGGTGCATTTTATAAACGTAAATCACCACAAGTTCAGTTATAAATCATTAAACAGCTCCGGGCGCCGTTTGTAAACTTTATTTAGCTCCTGGCGCCGTTTATAAACTTTATTTAGCTCCGGCGCCCTTTTTTCCTACCCGGCGCCCATTAAACGCTATTTATTATGGGAGTGAATGGCGGCGCCCTTTTTGTCCACTAGCGGCATGCGCCCTTTTTTCCCAGCCCCGTGGGCACCTGCTCCACAGGGCCAGCTCTGTATTTGCTGGGCACCTGCTCCTCAGGGCCAGCGCTGTACTTGCTGGGCACCTGCTCCCCAGGGCCAGCACTGTATGTGCTGGGCACCTGCTCCACAGGGCCAGCTCTGTATTTACTGGGTACCTGCTCCATAGGGCCAGCTCTGTATTTGCTGGGCACCTGCTCCCCAGGGCCAGCGCTGTATTTGCTGGGCACCTGCTCCACAGTGCCAGCTCTGTATTTACTGCCCCAGGGCCCATCCTGTATTCATTAGGAACCTGCTCCTCAGGTTCCTCAAGCTTGTTACTATTCTTCTGTATTCTGATCTTGTACCTTGTCATTCTGATACCCTGTTGCCGAACCTCGGCTCGCTCTTAGACTCTGCATCTGACTCCTGATTCTGTACCCCGATATTTCTGATACCCTGTTGCCAAACCCTGCTTGTTTATTAGTCTCCGCCTCTGCGTTCTGAATCTGTGCTGTATTTGTCCGTGTGTTACGACCTGGCTTGCCTGACTTCGAGAACTGACCTTACTGTTAGAGGCAGTTCCCAGATCTGTTAGTGACACTCTCTCCTAGGTGTCACTCACGTTCTGTCCTTCTACGCTTCGCCTGACTCCTCCCCCGGGAGAGTCCAGGCCTTCGGAAGGAATCTGTATTGCTGCAGTACTTCATACTGTACGGCACTTGTTTCTGAGGCTTAGTCCTCGAGGTATTACTGTTGCACCAAGCACTTACACTACTCAGGTGTTCAGAGGTTAGCGTTATATCGGATTATTGGTGATACTGCAGATCATCGATAATCGGGTATATTCTGCATTCTCGGTGATACTGCAGTTCACCGGTAATCAGACCCTCTCTCTGCTACACCGATCGTGACAACGAGTCACTGATTCCATATGTCAGGTGAGAAGAGCGCATGAGGAGGAGGGCCCTGACAAATAGGCTTACAATCTAAGGGATGGGGTAGAAGGACACATGGGGGGTGTAGGTAATCTCTAATGATGTTCTTGTGTTAGACTAGAGGCCTGTAAGGTTTGCTCCCTCACGTTGGCTGCGCTTTCTGGAGATGCTAGATGCCAACATCACCGGAAGGCTTCGGGGACCCGGGGTGGTGTACAAAGAGTCAACCTGCATTGTTATTTGTCCTGCATACTATTGGACAGGCTGCTTAAAAGGCACCTGAACTGACATTTCTGTTTTGCTGCACTGGAAGTGTTAGAAAACTAGCGTTAGCTATACAAATGAGGCTGACAAAAAACTCCTCAAATACAGCCTGATGCCCTGAAAAATAAATAGAAGAAAAAGCCCATCTGTATGGCTGTGAAAACACTGCTGATAGCATTTTAGAGCTGGAAAAAGTGTTTCTGTTTAAGTTGAAACATGCGTCAAAACACTAGACAAGAAAGAAACAAAAATCTGCAACATAGTGTAGTATTTATGGAGATGTGTAACTGCTGAAAATGGCTTCAGGAACATTTTGTGGTTGATGATTACGGTCTCTGCCTCTGACACAGGAGACCTGGGTTTGAATCTCGGCTCTGCCTGTTCAGTAAGCCAACACCTATTCAGTAGGAGATCATGGGCAAGTCTCCCTAACACTCCTACTGCCTATAGAGCGCGCCCTAGTGGCTGCAGCAATGGTGCTTTGAGTCCACTGGAGAAAAATCACAATATAAATGTTCTGTGTCCTGTCTTTAAGTAGGTAACATCAGATGAAATCACAATGATGCTTTTCTCTGTGGGAAACAGCACATGTTCCTGAAAAATGCAGATCTTTCACATTTGACTGATGTGTGCCTTTAAAGGACAATTGAAGTAAAATGTATATGGAGGCTGCCATATTTATTTCCTGTTAAACAAAACCACTTGCCTGGCAATCCTGCTGAACTATTTGGCTGCAGTAGTGTCAGAATAACACCGAAAACAAGCATGCAGCTAATCTTGTCAGATCTGACAATTTCAGAGACATCTGATCTCCATGCTTGTTCATGATCTATGGCTCCTCCTTGTGTGTCCTACCTGATCATGCACCTCCATTACTGTGCACCCATGCTATGCATTTGAGTGAACCTAACTTGCCTAATCTCCATGCTCCATCCAGTGACTAAGCATTACCTGGTACTCATACTGTGCTGTGTGATCTGGTCTTTCTTGTATTCCTGTAGTGTCATATTGCTGTATGTCACCCCTAAATATTGTCTGTAACCTAAACTAATGTCCAGCGCTGTGTAATATGTTGGCACTTTATAAATACAATAAATAATAATAAAATGGTTGAAAGTATTAGAGGCAGAGGATCAGCAGGACAGCCAGGCAACTGGTATTGCTTAAAAGGAAATATACATTATATGGCAGCATCCATATCCCTCTTGTTACAGTTCCTCTTTAAAGTATAATAATCCAGACAGTGAGCGTTGTACCTTCCCCTCCTGTTCCTGTACACTTCCGCATGCATTTCCAGTTTGCTGCTGAAGCAGTGGAGGGGAAAGTGATTTCATGTAATCTATAATTCATAAGTCAGGGTCAGCATATTATAAACATTGGTCAGGTGGTGGCATGGCTCTATTAGATGCACGTGGGCCCATTATCTAAATGAAAAAACCCAAACTTGGCATCCGTTGATGTCTGCTTCCATTCAGGAGACGTGGATCCCATGGGAACAACATGATCTCCCCAATCACGTGCTTTCACTTCACTGTTCTTATCCTGACTGTAAACTGTGGCCAGTCCACCGCCAGTAATTCTCAGCCATAAATAAAATGAAGCACAATATTTCAGGCACCATTTTTTAGCTTTCTCTTTTTTATTTAACTCATATAGGTATTGACTGATTGTTCATACAGTATATGTCCTTATCGCATGCATTAAATAAGAGCGCAAGGAAAAAAGGGAGCGAGTGAAGCCAAAATGTCAAAATATTGTTTATCACAACGTTTTTTTTTAATCGTTTATCTTTATGGCCATTAGAATTTAAATATTTTAAAATAACGGTATTAAAAGGGCACGGGATGAAGCTGAAATCACAAAATATCCTATATATATACAGTATATATAACTTTTTTTCCACGAATATCTCTGTTAGACTACTAAATATGGTAAAATAATGATGTTAAAAGGGATCATGGGGTAAAGTTGAGATTAGTGTAAACGATACATATCATTGTATATTGGGCGCCAAATTAACATGAAAAAAATATTTACAGTGGTAATAAGCATAGTAAAACACTGGTATATATTACTGATATTTTACTAAAACTAAACTAAACCTAACCCTACCCTACTAAACTAAACCTAACCCTACTCTTACGCAGAACCCTCCCCCCTTCGACACTTAATCCTAAAACCCCCTTCCTGACGCCTAACCCTAAAACCCCCCTTCCTGATGCCTAACCCTAAAACCCCCCTTCTTGATGCCTAACCCTACAACTCCCCTTCCTGATGCCTAACCCTAACCCCCCCTTCCTGATGCCTAACCCTAAACCCCCCCCCCCTTCCTGATGCCTAACCCTAAACCCCCCCTTCCTGATGCCTAACCCTAAACACCCCCTTCCTGCTGCTTAACCCTAAAACCCGCCTTCCTGATGACAAACCCTAAACCCCCCCTTCATGATGCCTAACCCTAAACCCCCCCTTCCTGATGCCTATCCCTAAAACCCCCCTTCCTGATGCCTAACTCTAAACCCCCCCCCTTCCTGATGCCTATCCATAAAACCCCCCTTCCTGATGCCTAACTGTCATGATCGCTGCTGCAGCAGGTATTGCTGGAAGTAGTAGTGCTGCAGCTCAGGCAGTTCTGATCTCTTTCCATGCAAGCTGCATAGCTTTGTCTGCCTTTCCCTGCTGTCAGCTTGTGACTGATTATCATTCACCTGTGTGGGAATCTGCATGTCTGCTCCCATTGGATGACCTCAGTATGAAGATCTGCTTCCTGCAGGACTCCTCGGGTTTTCATAGCTTCAGTTTAAGCCTGTCTTGCTGTCGCTTCAGCCCCCGATCGTGTTTCTTGTTCTAAAGATACTTTGCTGGTTTTGCATCATATATTGGTTCATTGCCCATATATATGCATACCAGCACGTTTATTATTTTCCTTGTATTCGTGTTACGTTGATACATCAGTGACGCTGATATATACGTACACGAACTGTTTATATCCTGTGTTCAGCTAGTCAGTTCTAGCACATTGATCACCCGTGCTGAGCTAGTTATCCTGTTCCTGGTCCTGTTTGTGGATTGCGTTCATCTCTGCGAAGAGATAACGAATCCTTCTGAATCCTGTTCTGTTACCGTTTGTGGATTGCGTTCATCTCTTCGAAGAGATAGCGAATCCTTCTGAGTCTTGTTCCCTGTATTACTCCAGTTCTAGTCAGTGTTCCTGCTTATGTCATATATCGGTTCATTGCCGATATATACATATGTTAGTCAGACGTTACAAATAGTTTTATTGATAGCTGTAATTGTAATACGCTAGGAAAACATACTTATTGTATATTTGTCTGTGTTACGTTCATCTATCTTGATCCTGCTATTTCCTGACTACCCTGTCCTGTCTATGTGAGGCACGCCATCGCCGCTACGCATTGGCTGCCTTATTCCAGTCTGTCTTGTTGTGGACGCTTGCTGTCACTAAGTAGCGGCTAGCTAGCAAGCGTTCATTCTGTCTACCTGTCCTGATCTCCTCAGTTCTGGTTTATGCGCTCAGCGCTACTTTGCGCTGAGACGTTATAGCGAAAGCATTGTTTGTGGCTGTCGGATCTGAACCGGCTCTGTGCGCCACAATCTCCTTTTGGAGTCAGTCCTCCCCTCCACTATACTAGGGATAGCCTGTTTCCTTGTGCTAGTGTGTGTACCTCCTCCACGTCAGCTCATGCGTTGCATGCTGACTGTGGAGAATACACCACCAAGCCTTACACTAACCCTAAAACCCCCCCTTCCTGATGCCTATCCATAACCCCCCCCCCCCCCTTCCTGTGCCTAACCCTAGCTTCAAAACTATAATTTACAAAATGATAATTCTCAAAAAACGAAATTCAAAATAATAATTTTTAAACCAATAATTCTCAAAACGAAAAATTTTGGTTGGATGGGCCCGGCGCCTGCTATTTCTCAGGCACCCAAATTTCTGCATTTGGCACCCAATAGCTGATATTTTGCATTAGCCCCTATCTAGCGTCCAAACAGTCCATTAGCCGCAGGTACCCAAGTTTCCTGCTTCCGACCTTTTCAGACTGTGAACGGATGTCCACGAGGTTATGCTGAATGCATGCATTGTGTTTTACTTAAATAAAAACTTTGGAAACTAAATAGAAACCAAGGAAAACTAACTTTTTAGAGAAAGAAAGTATCAGTATATTTAAGTGATTTTTCTAACACAGATTATAATTGAGGGGGAAAAAAACTTATCTGAAAATGAACTTCAATTACTATTATAATGCGTTGGATACTTTTATGTTTTGCTTTGTAGAATTCTTTAATACTAAACTTATTGCACCAGCAAAGCACGTAGGCAGCGATCAGTATGCATTCCCTGCTGAGCCATTTTACATATACTTTGTTTCAAATGCATTCAGCTGCTTGCCTAAAGTTCTAAGAAATAATCCTCATAAATCGTGGTTCTAATGTGCGTCTGACTTTTCCTGTATTAATGAAAAGTTGTTTAACAAATAAGTGCAGAAATATTTTCATGTTCCTCAGCGCATTGTAATCAATATAATGCCCAGCCAAGCATGGCCAGCGTGTATTAATCAGTAATGCGCCTGGCTTCATGTCTCTATGCGTTCCCCTGCCCAGATCTGTCACTAATAGCATGCACACATTCAAGCACACGTCTTCCGATAATTACATCCGCCATATTTTACTCTTCCGCCAAATGTGCGGCCCACAGGCATGCTCAAACTAGCTCGATAAATAGCGCCATATCATTACAGATGTTTCTTACGCTGATTTGATATGCGGGGGAACGAGAGTGCCAGGAGGAGGTTTGGGAATGAAAAGATCATTTGTCTCCCTAGGGTGTGTGGAGTCATTATGGTTGATTACCAGCTACCATCACACCGCTTTTCCAATATTTCAGAAGAACAGGAGAGATAAACAGTCCCTGCAAATACCATTAGAATAAGATTGCTCATATACTGTAGTAGTGTGAATTCTGGGAGTATCCGGCTCATAATTTATCTGCTGCCATTCTTTATTTTCTCAGTAGGTTGAAATGAAAAGTAGCATGGCTGTTCTGATTTGGGTTAAAGAGAGCCTGAGGTGGGCTCAAAAAATTAAAAAAAAGTAGGCTACCTGATCCTCGGGCTGAGCGGATCAGGTAGCAGCAAAAAATGCTGCTCCCCGATGCTCATGTGGGCCACAATGGCCCACTTTCACTTGCGTGACCTATAGGTCAAGACCTTGCACTAAGAGACTGTGGGCCATATGCAATTCATTTTTTTTTGCCTGACTTTTCTCCCAAGAGATAATTTTTCATCTTCGATTAAAATAACTTTTCAGTACTTTTCAACTAAAAAAGTACCAAAAAGTAGGTGAAAAGGTACTATCAAAATAATTTTGAGTATTTTCTTGTTTTCTGGTGGCTTAAAAGGCATTTTATTGACAAGTTTAAAAATATCATCTAGGAGAAAACTCAGATGAAAAAGTGAATTGCATATGGCCCTATGTGTCTCTCATAGCGTGCACTGAGGCGGGGTAGCGGCAGGGGGCATGGCCAAGGAGAGAGAGCTGCTTGGTGACAGCTCTGTAAACCCTGTAGGAACGCCCCTGGTGGGTATTTTAAACAGGGAATTGCTCTCCGCAATTTTTACTTCCGAGATAGCGAACAATATTGTCGCTGATCTCGGGACTATAACGCGGCGGTGGGGGGGCAGAGAGCAGCGGTGTGGGGACACAGAGGCATGTCAGGAGGCGGAGAACATGCCTCTGTGTCCCATCTGCCCCCCCACCTTGGGTTCTCTTTAAAGTCTGATTCATCTCAAACATTGATCACTCAGTTCTGATAGAACTGAGAGGGAGTCTGAAGCCAGATTAAAAAAAAACAAAAAACAAAACAGATACTTACCAGTGGAGAGGGATGGCTCTTGGTCCTATAGAACCTCCCCGTTCCTCTCCTGGTCTTGTCATTCCTGCGCTGGCTCCCCGTTAGCAGTCTCTGACCGATAGCAGCACGCTCTCTTGCACACTTGCACATACACAGTATGGAGCAGCCCATCTTCGGGAGCACTCTGTCTTTTCAGACTTCTGAAGCCCTTACGCAGGGGCAAAGAGCAGTCTCTGACCCATCGGGGGAGCCAGCGCAGGAATGACGGGGCCAGGAGAGGAATGGGATGGCTCTATAGGACCCAGAGCCTTCTCTCTCTTTAGGAGAGTATCTGTTTTTTGTTTTGTTTTTTTAATCTGGCTTCAGACTCACTACGTTGATGTTCTTAGGAAATTCAACGAACTGTCCCATAGTGCCCTGGTCCACCAAAAAGCAGCTGGGGACCACCAGGGACTTCTGTCTGTCAATTATATTCATTTTGACAGGCCTCTTATTGGATGTGTTGGTCACTAGGGATGAGCTTTGGATGTTGTCAGAACACAAACAGAGCAGTGTCAGTTGGGGGGTTAATTCACCCTTGTTGTCCCCTCTCGCCGCTGCCCTCTACATCACATTCCATCACTCTGATGCATTCTCCTTCGAACTGTAAAGGAGTAAATAACGAAGTGATGGCACACGGCAACTACATGTCGAAACCCAAATACCTTTTGTTACCATTGTTAAAAAATAATTATTCGACTTATTGAAGGTTCAGTAGAAGTTACATTGCCCAACTATTCTAAAATTGTCATTTATTTACTGTGTCAATTGTTGTAATTCAGTCAATTTCCATTACCATTGTTCTAGAATAAAAACAAAGTACACAGCCCAGTGTGCTTATCAACTGTATTTATACAGTAAATCACCTTATAAAAGGTGACTATCATGTCTTTAGTGTGTAACTTCACACAACCATTTTGGGTTACAGTTGTTGAAAGCAAAATTACATCTCATTATTCGTCCAGTCTCTTCGGGGGCGTGGGTTCCCCCCTTACGGGAAAATGACGGCAGATGATTAGCGATCTCCATTGTTCTTATATTTCTCCGGAAAAAAAATCTTTAATCGAAATTAAAAGTAATGCAATCTTTCATTCATGCAAAACCCTGCTCATTAAGTGACATTGTCAGATTGACAATAAATTCAATAATAAAATGAATATCTTCTCCAATAAACATATTTTACTGGTCTGGATATGGCTATAGTCTTTGCATATGACATATATATGGATTCACCCTTGAATCTGTAGTTTCTATCACTGTAGTAACTTGTGTAGATATGTACGGAAATTCTAGGCAATATGTTTCCCATTTCAAGTCATGTGGTAAAACTCAAAGTTCAAAACTGTATAAACAGGCATTATACCGTTCATGTGGCCCCTAGGTTATTTGGAGCATAATGCATTCAAAGTTTTATTGTTAGCTTACAACAGGTTAATTAGTTACGCAAAAGGTGGATCAGTGCAACACCAGGCCGCCTCCGAATGGCCTCCATCAGAGATGCGCTGAGCCCCCCCAGGAACTACAAACGCACCTTGAACCCAAACAGAAGCTCCTTTATTTGATTAGCCGCACCCAGGCTATGCATATACACGCCTTCTGATGATGCCGGATATCCGGCGAAACTAGTAAGGGCTGTGGCCTCGGAGGAGACGCCATCCCGCCACACTCATCCCATCGGCTCCCCGCTAGACCATCCAGGTGACATGCATATGCACCACGGGTTGTAGCCACGCCAGCACAAGCCTCTGCCGCAGATAGTTGCGGTGAACTGCACTGAACTTACCCCGCATCGGAACGAGCTTCCAAACTGGATTTTCCTGTGGCTTTTGGAACCTGCCTATGGGACGCTTTTGAACACAGCGACCACCACAGACTGATACAACTGCAACTTTGGCCTTATCCGTGACCACTCCAAACCGGCACGGCCCTACTTGTGGATACGCCGGACGGGTGAGATATCACTATACAAGTTCTTGGTAACAAGACTGTTTATGTAACCAAGCTGTCATCTGCCACTGTCGTCTCTGCATTCTTGCTTCTATGCATGAATTAACTCTGAGCATACGTCTCCATAGACAGGAGAATAATCTGCACCTTATGCCTGCTTTTGCTAACCACTGCTCACTAAACTGTTCAGCAATACACTAACTGCTTGCAAGATAAACAGACTTCCAATTTGATTGTGAGGCCGGCTGTATATATGTGCTGAGTGTGGTGGTTGGATGTGTGGTGGGATGGCCATCTCCTCATGTTTTTAATTTTTTATATGCTAGTGTTATAATGTTTCAATAAATTTTGTAGATTTTTCCACTATACTTGTTTTTGAGCTCAGTATATTGGGATCACCTGTAGTTTAAATACCTCTCCAAACTTGCGTGATTGTGCATATACATAGGTTAGGATTTAGGTAGTGTTAGGCCCCTCCCATGGAGGATTGACTTCTTCGCAGTGGGAGGGACGAGTACTTAATAGGTTGCATGCAAGCTGTTAATGGAAACCAACATCCTCCTCTAGTGGTAGACAGGTCATGTGTATGCTCGATGTGTATTCGACCCCACAAGTGGGGCTTGCACTCTTTTGCAGGTAGGCACTAGTCTGTTTTTAAGTAGCGCTGCTCATTTCCTTGCTAGGTTAATTAGTTAGTTGGTTAGTATTATGTATTAATACAGTTAATTACACCTTTATAATACCACAAGGTTTCTTTCACAAATGGAATGTAGTAAAATAAAGTATATGTCGTTTGTCAGCAGAATCTCATAAAGTAATGTCATCTTTCCATTTAAATGTAAATATCATATTAAAAATGTAAGCATTGGATAGTCCTTTAGCAATTCAAATTGCAAGCTAGCTAGATGCAGTAGCTGTTTTCAAATACTGTATATTCTCAATAAAGTATATGTATTAACATCTCATTGTTGAAGTTGCTTCTCCACTTCATGTTTCCAGTATTATGGAGTAATTCTCTCTTTTGAACTGATCAGAATCTTTACCGTTGATCTAAAAGTCTCTTGAAACTTATGTTGTAGACTGTCAGCATTCTTGTATGTAAATCTTGGCATGTTTATTTTTTCAAAAAGTCAAATGTGATAGATTATCTTGTAGATTAAAGAGAATCTGTATTGTTAAAACCAGTGTGTTAGGGGACATCTCATATTACCCTCTGTCACAATTTCGCCGCTCCCCGCTGCATTAAAAGTAGTCAAAAACAGTTTTAAAAAGTTTGTTTATAAACAAACAAAATGGCCACCAAAACAGGAAGTAGATTGATGTACAATATGTTCACACAGAAAATACATTTATACACAAGCAGGCTGTATACAGCTTTCCTTTTGAATCTCAAAAGATCATTTGTGTGTTTACCTTCTGTCCCCTTCTTCTCTCATGCACTGAACATTACAGGCTTCCTGCAGACAGCTCTGCCTGTGTTTGTAATTCCTCAGTATGTGTCAGCCAGCTACTTTCACAGCCTAACAGAGGAGGATTTTTATCCAGCTCTCTTCTATCACTGATAAGATAGCAGAGAAGCTGCTGGCTTATGTAAATAAAACACACACTGGAGTGTGCATAGAGGAACAGACCAGCACGGAAGAGTTGGCAGCCTTCCAGACACAGGCCGACAAGTCTGACAGGGGAAAGATACATTGATTTATTACAGAGATGGTTATAGTAGAAAGAGCTACAGTAAGCCAGAACACATAAGAATAGGTTTAGGAACTTGTAGGATGGTAGAAAAAACGTTGTAATTTTTGTTACAGAGTCACTTTAAGTTTGATATATGGTTGTTTTCTTGTTAAAGAGTAACTGTCAGGCTGCAGAAGCTAATTTAAACCTCTATTCTCCTGTGTTAAACAGTTTAGAAGGAAGCCCAAAAGCAATTAGTGAAGATAAAAATCTCAGTTACCTTTGATGTGTGCTTATCTTAAAGGCTGTTATAGACCCATAAAGACGCAAGCCGCATACTAAACTGCAAAGCATTCTGGGGCCCTCCCCTCGGCTGCTAATGAGACGTTACAGCAGCTTGTGTAATCAGTCCAGCGCGTAGCACTGATAAATCTCGGGCAGAGTACACTGCAGGAGTCAGCTATTGTTCCTAGCCACATGGCTCATTAATATTCACTGCACACTGTGTTATTTAGTACAAGCTTATCTGTGATCAGGAAGCAGGCAGGACATGACGACACATTTGACAGAAAAACATGGAGCCTGCCATGAGCTGTCAGGAGCATCTATCTCTGCATATACTATATACAAATTCTGTGAAATCCAAACGTGGACAGTGAAATGCATATGTAATGTAAGTACAGCCAATCTTTAGCTACTGATATATGTGTTTATTTTCTCTGAGACCTTATACCTAACAGCTCCTCTTTAAGCACAGTCTCTTCTCATGGCAATAGTTACACGCTTGATCCTGGAAATATCATTTATAGATTTTCCTTCTGATTGAAGTTGTAGTCCGTAGCCGTAACAATCATTCATTAGCATTGTAAGTACTGGGAGTAGGCATTCAGAATTTTCTTTTCTGGAAACTTCTTTAACAGGTATCATATGTTTTAAATAGCTTTCAGTCAAGTGTCTATAATTCTTGTATAGAAAGTTACAACGTGCAGTTTTAATGGTAGCTCAATTGGATCCCCCCTTGTGCCGCTTTACAGCAATCTAATCCAGTCCAGTGTTCTACTAGCAGTTAAGTCTGCCACTTTAACGCATTATTGACAGTTTAGGTTGTTTAGAACATTTCATCTGTAATATTATCAAATAGTCTCGCAAATAACTCTATATTTTCTGAGTTGACTATGGCTAGTCATCTTGCATCTTTAAAGAAAACCTGAACTGAAAATTAAAAGTCAAAATAAGCATACACAAGTCATACTTACCTTCCATGTAGTCTACTCCTCAGTGTCTTTCTCCTGTTCCGCGTCCTATTTGTTCACTGTGATCAAGGGAATTTTCCATCCTCCATTTTGAAAATGGCCAGTACCCATAACAGCTTTCTGGTCAGCACACAGTTAAACTGTAACATCGCCCACTTGAGCCATAGGGAAACATGGACATTACCTGTTACATCAGTTTTCCTCTCAGCTATAACTGACAGCAACTGATATTTTACCAACAGCAACTGATATATTTCAGATCTGACAAAATATTGTCAGAACTAGAAGGGATTATTGTCAGAAGAAAATGGTGAGCTTCTGAGAGGAACTGATGGCAAGGTAACTATGTAATGTTCATTTGAAGTTACCTCATGTGTTTATTTTAAATATTTTTACTCAGTACAGGTTCTCTTTAAGTCTAATGTATACGACAGTCTTTGCATATTGTGGCACTTGAAGGAGTTTCACTCTCTTAGTTTCTTCAGTACTTTTCTTGTATATATACAGATTAGAAATGTATTTGATATTTGAGCTGTTCTTGCTCTTCAAGTCATGTATCAGGTGTTCCTCTAATTATGGTGCATCTTCCTTTTCCACCATTAGGCAATAACTTATATGCTAGAACCAGTCATAGGGCAATTTTCATTTGTCCCAAGATGCTTTCTTGAAACTTGAAAAGGATAGGTAACAACAGCTATCCCCAAGTTGTATTTTAAACAGAACATTGTATTGTCTCCTTATCAGTCAGATTGTAATTTAGTACAGTTGCCATTCACTGTGTAGAGCTATGTGCAGATTTACGATAGTCCCTTGCTGAACATATCTTTTCATCATTTAGGATATTTTCATCTCTCTTGGAATGCAAACAAATGTTAGAGAGTCCTTTATTCTGGATAATTGGATCTTCTCTTTCAATTGTCCATGTATTGCATAGTTGAACGTTTCTGAAGAATATTTTCCTTAACTTCATGTGAGCAGTACAGTAGTGTAGAGGTTAGTGCTCTTGCCTTGCAGCGCTGGGTCTGAAAGGAGTTTTGTATGTGCTCTCTGTGTCTGTGTTGGTTTACTCCGGACACTCTGGTTTCCAACTCTTCAGATAGTACTGGAATGGCTAGGTTGGGCATCATCTTCAAGGATAAAGGCTGTATGAGCAATTCCAGCAGTCACTCTTGTTCAGGTGCTGGGCATACTGTTGATGCATCAAGTTCAATTTATTTTGAAGTCTTCCTTGGAAATTTTGAAGTTCAGCTTCTGTAGTCATTAAAACGTATTGGATACAGCAAACACACCATTATAGTGGTATTTTTGCGGATAACTGATATTGTTCTCAGCACCTATGATAAAAATAAAAAGGAAGAGGAGAGAAGGGGAAAACATGAAAAAAGGAATATGCAACATTCTGGTGAATTTTCAGCATAAAAAAACTAAACTAACTACTACCTACCCACTTGTGGTTCAAAAAGAAAAAAATATATAAGTTGATGCTATATGGTGCTGGGTGCATTCTTACTAGTTTGCTCTAGTGTTCAAACTTATAACAGCAGGTTCCTTCTCTTCTATGCCGTTTCTTAAGTTCATCTTAATTTGTCTTTTAAAAATCAAAGTAGTATTATCCATTTTCTGTAAATGTTGAGATATGTCTTCTCTTTAATAAGTGTTCATTGTCTTCTTCTGAAATAAAAAAAACTTTCACGTTTAAGCTAAGCCTCAAAATCCATCAATAGCATATCATACATGTCTTCATTTGTGGCTTTATGTGTGTCATGGCTTTTATCATAGCTTTATTGTCCTAGCCCCCTTGAGCCCCCTTGAGGCTAGGACAATAAAAATTAAAAACCTTCTTGTTTAAAGGTCACCTCTGTATATTAATCTGTTATATCTAGACATGGAAGCTGCTATATCTGAGTTTTCATTACTCCCTTAGCTTCTCATGACAAAAAATTAAAAACAAACAACAAAAACTCTTGAATCTTCACTAGTGCATTCTTCTTCTATTTCCTTCTTGGCATAATTGTTGATTAACTTCTTTGCTTCAGATTTTGGATGCTTTATATGCATATCCAACTCTATATTTGAGTATATAAGTACTTTTTTATTCTCTTATCGCAATAGAAAACTATGGTCTATGCTTCCACCATAGAAAGTATTTTTCAAGATAACAATCAAGATAACCATAAACTGTTGGGCACCAACTGTCAAAAACCTGAGCGGTTCTTGCCTTTTTCATGATTGCTAACTCAATAAATTACCAGCCTTTAAAGTGTTGCTATCATATAAATCCGGCATAGCGGGTCTGAACAGTCTATAACAGTAATTATAGATTGACGGTATACCTTGAAATGAATCAGAGCACTCAGTATATGATTTTATATAAAAAATGTATTTGCTTATCATACAGCATATAAACAAAATATGAACAGTTCCAAGTAGTGTTTCCTTCTAACAGTATTCCATCTCATCAAGGCTTTATAGCCAAGCAATCATCAATCTTCTAAGTACATTCAAAAAAGAATATAACAGTTGTGTTTTGTAGAATAAGATCAAAAGTAGTATCATCTGTATTAATAGCTGTGCATATAGTAGCTGTGTAAAACTTGTAGTAATCTTCTTAAAAAAATAGCATAAAAATAGCTTCTAAAAAAACTTCTTGCTAACATCTTAACAGAACTTAATGCTGAAAAATTAATAAAGTAAATCACCAGAATATTAAGCATATTACCCCTTCTCTGTCATCTCTTCAGCATCTAGAACCACGTGTGGGAAGGTAGCTTCTGCCTCATGTGTCTTCTCAGGAGATTGGTAGGCTTGTGCAAACTATGAGCTTTCAGCTCCTACTTTTATAGTGATTGGATGCAATATGGCTGCCTAATCTGGAATTTCCCTAAATCCAGGTTCTGATTGGCTGAAACTTCCATGCGTAACTCGCTATCTTTGTTTTGAATTCTGGAAATAGTTGACAATTAAAATAACAATAACATTTTTGTTTATAAACTCCTTAATTACCTTATCTTGTTTGAATTAACGTCATTTGGAGTGTTTGACATTTTGACATCTGATTAATAGGTCATATTTGACGCAGTTAATTAAAAATGGACATCACCAGCCATCTTGTCTGCTGGTTGACTTATTTGACCCAGACATTTGGACTTTCAAACATTAAACAATGTCATTCATGACGCATTTCTGATAATGTGTCCTTCTGCTAATTAGTTTGGAATGTGTCTCTTCTTTCCCAGAAATAAGATTGGTCAGGTTGTCACTTACACAGACCTGCAAAAGTCTTCAGCAATTTAAGGCTTATTGAAACATAAAGGGCTTCTAATATTCTTACTTACAGTGGCTTGCAAAAGTATTCGGCTCCCTTGAAGTTTTCCACATTTTGTCACATTACTGCCACAAACATGAATCAATTTTATTGGAATTCCACGTGAAAGACCAATCCAAAGTGGTGTACACGTGAGAAGTGGAACGGAAATCATACATGATTCCAAACATTTTTTTACAAATAACTGCAGAGTGGGGTGTGCGTAATTATTCGGCCCCCTCAGTCAATACTTTGTAGAACCACCTTTTTCTGCAATTAGGGCATGTCTCTACCAGCTTTGCACATCTAGAGACTGAAATCCTTGCTGATTCTTCTTTGCAAAACAGCTCCAGCTCAGTCAGATTAGATGGACAGTGTTTGTGAACAGCAGTTTTCAGATCTTGCCACAGATTCTCGATTGGATTGAGATCTGGACGTTGACTGGGCCATTCTAACACAGGGATATGTTTTGTTTTAAACCATTCCATTGTTGCCCTGGCTTTATGTTTAGGGTCGTTGTCCTGCTGAAAGGTGAACCACCGCCCCAGTCTCAAGTCTTTTGCAGACTCCAAGAGGTTTTCTTCCAAGATTGCCCTGTATTTGGCTCCATCCATCTTCCCATCAACTCTGACCAGCTTCCCTGTCCCTGCTGAAGAGAAGCACCCCCAGAGCATGATGCTTCCACCACCATATTTGACAGTGGGGATGGTGTGTTCAGAGTGATGTGCAGTGTTAGTTTTCCGCCACACATAGCGTTTTGTATTTTGGCCAAAAAGTTCAATTTTGGTCTCATCTGACCAGAGCACCTTCTTCCACATGTTTGCTGTGTTCCCCACATGGCTTGTGGCAAACTGCAAACGGGACTTCTTATGCTTTTCTGTTAACAATGGCTTTCTTCTTGCTACTCTTCCATAAAGGCCAACTTTGTGCAGAGCATGACTAATAGTTGTCCTATGGACAGATTCCCCCACCTGAGCTGTAGATCTCTGCAGCTCGTCCAGAGTCACCATGGGCCTCTTGACTGCATTTCTGATCAGCGCTCTCCTTGTTCGGCCTGTGAGTTTAGGTGGACGGCCTTGTCTTGGTAAGTTTACAGTTGTGCCATACGCCTTCCATTTCTGAATGATCGCTTGAACAGTGCTCAGTGGGATGTTCAAGGCTTTGGAAATCTTTTTGTAGCCTAAGCCTGCTCTAAATTTCTCAATAACTTTATACCTGACCTGTCTGGTGTGTTCTTTGGACTTCATGGTGTTGTTGCTCCCAATATTTTCTTAGACAACCTCTGAGGCCATCACAGAGCAGCTGTATTTGTACTGACATTAGATTACACACAGGTGCACTCTATTTAGTCATTAGCACTCATCAGGCAATGTCTATGGGCAACTGACTGCACTCAGACCAAAGGGGGCCGAATAATTACGCACACCCCACTTTGCAGTTATTGATTTGTAAAACATTTTTGGAATCATGTATGATTTTTGTTCCACTTCTCACGTGTACACCACTTTGTATTGGTCTATCACGTGGAATTCCAATAAAATCGATTCATTTTTGTGGCAGTAATATGACAAAATGTGGAAAACTTCAAGGGGGCCGAATACTTTTGCAAACCACTGTAAATATAAAGCTTATTATATAATTCTTCTTAAAACAATTAATCATATAAGATGTAATTGAATATTAAAACTTAATAATGTTCTATCTAAATCATGTAAAACAACAAGCTGTATTAATAATATTAATTTTATATGAAACCACCAGGTGGCATAATTGTCCTAAATACGGGACAATAGGAAAAACCTTGTAAAGTTCTAATATTTATATTTCAGAATGTTTCATAGTCAAAACATGGCATTATATTCTTGCTGTCTGTAATGGCCTTGTAACAAGTACGTCAACAATCTTCTAGCTTACAAGTTAAAATAATCTTATAAAAGTTTTACTTTCTCTAACTATCACTGACAGAATCTAGCATTAAATGTAATTCAAAGTAATATATTCTATTATATGTATTTATAGGTTTAACAATAATTATTTCTTTCTTTAGAAGGACTGTATTGATTATTAATATTTATATGTAATAACTGAGCAAATATATATATATATATATGATTGCTGCAGTAATGTGATTTTTAAACCTGCTTCTTTTCAGTGTTCACACAGTCTATAACCTTGACATTTGACAGATGATTCTAACATAAACAAGAATGTTTTAGTTTCTAAACTAAAATAATCTAATTATGAGTTTCACTGCCTGGAATATGCTGAGATGTCACAGAGCAATATATTAAAAAGTACTCCAACTTTACAGTTTACAATGATATTTTGCATAGAACATTAAAACTTAAAACATACACGTATGACAGCTTTTCCTGCATAAATAAACCACTAGAATTCTTACAATTATTTTAGTTTGTCACTTTTTCACACACAAGCACACATGGAGAAGAAATTGAAAACAATCTTTTCTTGATCAATAAAAAATTAATTGATTATTCACTGTTTTTTGTTAAAAATCTGATCGGATGTGTTGGAAAATCAGGTTCATTGCTTTGAAAATTGAATGGTGTGTGGTAGGTGTGATAAAATAATCTAATAGATCAAAATCTTATAAAAAAATAAAAATTCGAATCGTGTATGGCCACCTGTAGTGTACATATGTTTGTACTGTATATACTCCTGTATAAGCCTTATTTTTAAGCATAAAAAATGTGCTGAAAAGTTTGGCTTGGCTTATATGCGAGTCAGTTGAGCAAAACAGATGGTGGAACAGGTTTTGTTACTGGCAGAGGAGTGTATGGATCATGCACTAGTGATCTTGCTCTTACTAGCTCACGCCCTGCTGTGTCTGTGCCCCCATCCCCTGCAACATGGTGTGCAGAGTGCTCTGCTCAAGAGTACCTGTGTTCCCTGGCTTGTGGAGCGGAGCATTCAAGCAACGTGGCAGTGGTGCAATGATCAGGGATTCTTCCTGTGTGGCAATCCCTGTCTCATATCTATGATACCATCATCGTGGCGTCTTGAGACACAGCTGTATGATCCTGGGGCACATCTGGCTATGGGGAGGGGGGCTGACTTGTACTGGGGAAACATCTGGCTACTGTAAAGTGGGCTATATTGGGGAGGGGGCTTATACATGAATCAATCAATCACTTTTTTCCTGGTTTCAAAGGGAAAAGTGGGTACCTCGGCTCTTACACGGGTCGGCTTATATGCGAGTATATACGGTATACAGTTCTCCCAGTTTTTAAAACAGACTGACATCCAGTGTGCCACTTATAATTTGAGCTATTATTGCTGTGAAAAAAGAAAAATGTAATTACTCAACTTAGTGCTTGTTGGGGTTCATTCACAAAGCTTACTTTTTTCACCTTAACTTTAAGGAGACCTAATGCATAAGATAAATCACAAGTTAAGTCAAATAAAGAGGCATAAATCATGAGTTAAAGTGACACTAACAAAAAGAAACAGCCCCTGGAGGGCACTTGGGAGGAAGAAGCTTCTGGATCCTAAAGAGGCTCCCACCATCCTCCTAAGCCTCAGGGATTCAGCTCTGGCAGCCCCCAAAAATTCAGCCCGACAAGCCTGTCAGTTGTGGCACAGTAGCGCCTGCCATATTTATGTAGCCTCTAGGTGGTGCTGTTTCATTGTCTTCCAACAGGCACTGTCCGCTCCTAAACAAAGTGGAACTTATAGAGCTGAGGGGGAGGAGAGAGAATGGGGAACAGGGTGTGGAGAAGGAAGAGAGTGGTGTGGGAAGGACACAAAACTGAACCTCTCCAGGCAGACTGTTTGCACAGGACAAAAATATTGCTGCGGGTAAGAATATCTCCATCATCTGAAAGGGAAGGAGAACATCCATCTGGACAGAGGGACTTGTGGACCATTTGCCTGCATTCTGACCCAGGTTCATCTGAGATTGTGGACAGCAGTGGTTTGGTGAGAGGCCTCATGGCCATGTTTATTTCTGACTGAAAGCAGAGAATTGATTACAGATTCTATAGGAGCCATCACAGAGATCCCTTTTTCCCTGGAAAATGTATTGCTTACTCTGAGGATTTAGAAACCCCTTTTTCTCCTCTCTTTCGGAATATGTGTTATATAGTTTGCCTTCATTCCTTGTGGATTACAAGTGCCCTCTTTAAAGGGACGGAGCGCTCTCAAAGGGCCCCAACGCCGGCCATCATAGAACTTATATAGCCACTGGCCAGTGGACAGACAGGGACTTAAAGTGATAGACAGACTTATCCCACACTCAGTTTATTATCGCATGTTTGATGTTTATGTGTTTGCTGTTTATCTAAATTCTTCTCTATCAAGGCCTCATATGCTATTATTAAAGCCGCACTGTTATTGGTTTTACTATTATTATAGTCGGGTCCAGTTTCTGAAGTGAGTCACAGCTGGTACGGTAGGGAACCCAAATCGATCTGCAGCCGCTCCTTAGGGGGTGAGTACTACATTTGCCTTCCACGCTACTGCGCAGGCACAGTTTCGGCTTTCCGATGGGCTTCGGTGGAAAGCCGGCCCGATCGGGTCCGCTCTACTGCAAAGGTGCAGGCTTAAAGGGAACCAGAGATGAAGGCTAGTTAAAAAATGAAAAAAGATGTTATACATACCTGGGGCTTCCTCCAGCCCCATAAGCCTGGATCGCTCCCACGCCGCCATTCTCCGCTGCCTCTATCGCTGGTAACGGGTCCCGTCACTTCCGCCGGACACGACCAGTTGTACGCATGCACAGGGGCTCCCTCCGGCTTTGTACGCATGCACCTGCGCAGTACAGAGGGAGCGCACTGCGCTTGCGTCGACTGGCTCGACTGGCCGAAATTACGGGACCTGGTACCGGCGGACAGAGGCAGCAGAGGACGGCGGCGTGGGAGCGATCCAGGCTTATGGGGCTGGAGGAAGCCCCAGGTATGTATAAATTTAGTATCATCTCGTCTCTTGGTCTCTTTAAACACTAGAATGAACAAAAGCAACTTCATAACTCATCCTCGGAATCCTGCAAGTTGCTTTTCACTATAGAATATGGCCCCTGGTCTCCTCCCAGTATTATTTTCATTAGTGTCTCCTTTCTGAGGTCACTGAGACGCTACACATATAGTGAAGCAGCATTATTAGCTGCTGCAATATTGGTGGAAAGTAACACCAGCACAATATAATTCACAGTTTCTGCTATGTCTGTGCAGCCCATTGTGTTGAGAGGAAATGGTATGAGTTCTGCTTAGGCCTCAGAGACAGGAACCTGCTAATCTCTGATCAGAGCTGTGTGATGATAACCTTCTCCTCCTTTATAATTACTCGCTGCTGCTCTGGGGGAAAGAAGCCATCTGGAGCCAGCAGAAGATGTTGCAGAATGAATGTTCTACTTCAGATCACATTTCAAGCATTGGGGAAATATTGGCTTCCCTGAATTATTCATAATGCTTGATATAACCATGTTACGCAGCTCGTGTAGAGCGACTTGAGACACTGTCGATGGGATATCTGTGCACTGGGGAGGAACAGTCAAGCATTGCCATAGACCTATAGGGCTGTATTCAGAGGCCAATTCAGTCAAGTGCAGTCATGTGCTCAAAAATGGCAAGAGATGATTCTGATCAGAATCGGCTTTATTCGCCATGTGCAACCAAGTCGTACCCAAAATTCTTTATCATACACATGGCAAAAGATAATGAAGCCGTTAAAGGGAGTCTGAAGTGAAAATAAACGTATGAGATAATGAGGAGAACGCCAGCGCATACCACTAAGGCTGCATCTGAAGTAACCACCAGCGCAGTGTGTAGCACCTAAATAGATTTTCTGCACACTTCGCATTCAATTCAGATGCAAATCTGCTACTACTTATCATGCAAACAGGAAACTCAGAAGGAGGTGCTGGGAGCAGCTAACCTGACAGTTACATAGTTACAAAGTTAAGGAAAGGTGGGGGGGAAGGCTGCGCATCCCTAAACACATGCTGCAATTGAATGGTTAATCGCAAAGGCATACACCGCCTCTGCCAGACTGAAAAATGCATGCCCTGCATCCAAGACAAGTGCTAACATTTATTAAACTAGGAGGAACTTTAGCTTCCAATATGGTTTGCATGCAAAGTATATTATACTAGACACTTGCGCCACGGTGAGGCAGACCTCCGGGCAAGTGACCTAACCTAAATTTAAAACCTTGGGAGCAGCTAAGCAAAAAAATGTGTAACTTACATTTGGTAGAACAGCGAGGAGAACGCCAGCGCATACCACTAAGGCTGCATCTGAAATGACCACCAGCTCAGTGTGTAGCACCTAAATAGATTTTCTGCACACTTCGCATTCAATTCAGATGCAAATCATATGCAAATCTGCTACTACTTATCATGCAAACAGGAAACTCAGAAGGAGGGGCTGGGAGCAGCTAACCTGACAGTTACATAGTTACAAAGTTGAGGAAAGGTGGGGGGAAAGGCTGCGCATCCCTAAACACATGCTGCAATTCTCTTCGCTGTTCTACCAAATGTAAGTTACACATTTTTTTGCTTAGCTGCTCCCAAGGTTTTAAATTTAGGTTAGGTCACTTGCCCGGAGGTCTGCCTCACCGTAGCGCAAGTGTCTAGTATAATATACTTTGCATGCAAACCATATTGGAAGCTAAAGTTCCTCCTAGTTTAATAAATGTTAGCACTTGTCTTGGATGCAGGGCATGCATCATGCCTTTTTCAGTCTGGCAGAGGCGGTGTTTGCCTGTGCGATTAACCATTCAATTGCAGCATGTGTTTAGGGATGCGCAGCCTTTCCCCCCACCTTTCCTTAACTTTATGAGATAATGAATTGTACGTGTAGTACAGCTAAAAAAACAGAACATTAGTAGCACAGTTATGAGTCTCACATTGTTTCCAGTACAGGAAGAGTTAAGAAACTTCAGTTATCTATGCAAAAGAGCTTATCTGAGCTCTCCGACCAATCTTGGTTGGCTACAGTGCTGTTTTCTGAAGCACTTAACTCAGCCCGTCTCTCACTGGTTCTTGTTTGTTTAAGGTTTTACTGCAGGAAAGTTCAAAGGGTCATAAGTTCTGCTCTGTTACCTTGTTTAAAATACAGTGTTTGTAAACCAGTGCTGCATTTCTGTAGAAATCCGGATATCTATCTGCGGATATTTAGGCGCATAACGTGGATATCCGTAGATATTGCGGATATCCAGATCCGAAATACTGTAACTAAGGAGATGACGTCCTGGAGCCAATTAGAGGGCTCCCAGCAGAAGCCCTAGCAACCAATCACAGAGGGGAACCCTGGCCAGCCCCACCTGACCTCATTGAGCCAATCAGAGGGCTCCCAGCCTAAGCCCTGGCACCCAATCACAGAAAGGAGCACTGGCAAGCCCCCCTCTATAATAAGGAGGGCTGCCATAATGAGACATATCGCCCCTTGCTTGAGAATGCTTCCTGAGAGACATGCTCCAGTGCTGCTGGCCTAGCAAGGGCTGTACACAGTTATAAACCTAAAGCTGTTCAATGATTAACCCCCTCACTATCACTACACTATTGTTAAATCGTTAATTAGCTTGATTGATTTCATTGTGTGACAGTGTGTGTGCTCCAGTGCTGCTGGCCTAGCAAGGGTTGTACACAGTGATAAGCTGTTCAGTGATTAACCCCTTCACTATCACTACACTATTGTTATATTGTTCATTAGCTTGATTTCATAGTGTGACAGAGTGTGTGCTCCAGTGCTGCTGCAGCTTCTATGTGTCTGTGTGTGTGCTGTGCACAGACCAAGCCAGCTGCTGCCTGTTGGCCAGCTATTAGCCTTAGCTAGCTACAGTATAGGTTAGGTTAGGGATTAGGGGATAGGATTACTGTGTTATTGTGCAGTTAGAACTGTAGTACTGCAGTCAGTGCTAGTAGTTATTAGAGTAGTAGTACTACTGTGTTAGCATTCTACAGAACTGCTGTGCTGTGAGCAGTGCCAGTGTGATAGTTAGTGTGCACTAGTGTCTTCTCCTCTGCTGTCTGACTGTCACTCGGCACTTGGCACGTGGCACTTGGCACGTGGCACTTGGCACGTGGAACTCGGCACGTGGCACTTGGCACGTATCACGTGCCATGTGCCACGTGACGTGCCAAGTGCCACGTAACAAGTGACACATGCCAAGTGACACGTGCCAAGTGCCACGGGCCAAGTGCCACATGACATGTGCCACGTGCCACATCCGGCATGCTCCTGGCACATGTTACACCTGCTGCTGCTGCATTGCCCTGCTCCTGCTGCCTGTGCAGCTCCCACCACCAGGCCAGGGTGCCACAGGCCACTGATACCACCTATATTTAACCCAAAACACAAATGCTGCATAATTTTTTGGAGGTGTCTTGGCTGAAAACTGTCATGTCCCAGTTGTGCAGTTGGACTTTGGACACAATGCGGGCTGCACGACCGCTGTCTGGAACCTAGTCCTGATGTTAATTGACAGCCATTTTTTGGGGGGAGGGAGGGATTTTAAGTCCCCACATCATCAATTAGTGTTTCCCTTTAAAAAATAATGATGCTACATGCCTCATATACCCTAAAAAAAATATTTTAAAGCAATTTAAAGGCCACTTCCGTTTTTTCTATCCAGATATCCGAATTTGCCCAGATATCCCAGATACTAGGGTCGGATATCCGATTCGGATTCGGATTGTACATTTTTGAAATTGGATATCCGACCCGGGTCGGATATCTGGGAATTCGTATCCGGGTCAATCCGGATTTTGAAAAGGGGTATCCGAGCAAGACAAGACAAGACAAGACAAATAACATTTATATCGCGCTTTTCTTCTGGCGGACTCAAAGCGCCAGAGCAGCAGCCACTAGGGCGCGCTCTATAGGCAGTAGCAGTGTTAGGGAGACTTGCCAAAGGTCTCCTACTGAATAGGTGCTGGCTTACTGAACAGGCAGAGCCGAGATTCGAACCCTGGTCTCCTGTGTCAGAGGCAGAGCCCTTAACCATTACACCATCCAGCACTATTATAAACTGCAAATACTAGAAAATGATGCAAAGTTATAAAAGTAAAGCTATATAACTGAAAATAAAACTATGAGACTCTTTCCTTTGCTACTAATGTTCTAATAATTATCCATACTACACATATAATTCATTGTATCATAAGGATTTTTCTTTTGCTTCAGTGTCACTTTAACAGATATTTGTACAGGCATATAGACATAACAGATAAACAGAGAGTGGGGTAAAAGAGAGTCTGAAACTTCCTAAAAAACTTGTTTTTACTTTACAGTCCTCTTTAGAATTAATGTCACACCTGAAACGCCGCATCCCCACGGCTAAACCCTCAATGACAACCCCCAAAATCCCGGGGCAAAAATCCACAACTTTCCAAGTCGTGCATTTTGCTGCCTGGAGGAGGCAGATACTGTATATGGGCTGTAGCTCTGCCTCCAGTCCAATCAATCTGCGCTGAGAGGGGCAGGGAGAGGCGGCGATCAGTGCAGTATGACGGGAGTAAAGGCAGAGCTACTGCCTGAAGCTCTGCTTCTACACGGAAGCGATCCACAAATCTTCTCCCTGGGATTTCGGGGGGATGAAGTGAGAATTCAGCTGCTGGATGCGGCGTTTCAGGTATGACATTAATTCTAAAGAGGACTATAAACTAGGGCTGCACGGTTTTTCGGTTCAAAACCGAAACCGCAGTTCATGTCAAGACGATCTGGTGATTGTCAGTATCCTCGGTTTTTCGGAGTGCCCACCCGCTGCCTGCACGCTTGTCTGGCCCGCCTTCCGCTGTGCGCCGATTGGCCAGAGCCGCCAGAAGCAGTGAATATGTATTATGGTTAATGAGCGGGGGGGGGGGGGGGGGCGGGTCCACTCGAGCGAGCGGCACTGTACGCTCTGTACAGCTCCGCCTACCGCTGCCGTCATTTCATCGCTATCCAGCGATTGGTAAAGCTGTGTTCCGCTCACTCGAGTTGACCTGCCCCCCCGCTCATTAACAATAATACATATTCACTGCTTCTGGCGGCTCTGGCCAATCGGCGCACAGCGGTAGGCGAGCCAGATAAGCGTGCAGGCAGTGGGCGGGCACTCAGAAAACTGCAGATAGTGACGATAACTATATCGTCTTCACGTGAACCGCCCCCCGCTGCCCTCACATGAACCGCCCCCCGCTGCCCTCACATAAACCGCCCCTGCTGCCCAGCTCTTAAAAAAGAACTCCAGTGAACACTGCTGACAGGTAATGTAGCTGCTGCATGGTTTTACTGCTGACAGGTGATGTAGCTGCTGCATGGTTTTTGGCAGTTGGAAACAGCTGTAACAGCTATTTCCCACAATGCAGCAAGGTTCACAGACAGGAAACTGCCAAGAGTACGTACTTTTCTTGTTCTTGTGGGAGGGGTTTCACCACAATATCAGCCATATAGAGTCCCCTGATGATCCATTTGTGATGGGGTTTCAGCTAAGTTCAATTCTTGGTCGGAGTTTCTCTTAAAGCAATCCTCCGCCCGCAATATCTGGCTGAACTATACTGGGGGCATAGTGAATTTAGTGCCAAAGCTCAATTTGAAAAAAAAATCGTGAAAAAATTGAAATCCCAATTTTTGAGAGAAAAATCGCAATTTCAATTTTTACCTAAAATCGTGCAGCCCTACTATAAACTAAAAACAAGTTTTTAAGGACGCTTGCGACTCTCTTTATCTGTGCAGGGATGGGGTGCAGAGGGTACTTTGGGTCGGGAATGGAACACTAGGGACTTAAAGAGAACCTGTACTGAGTAAAATTATTTAAAATAAACACATGAGGTAACTTCAAATGAACATTACATAGTTACCTTGCCATCAGTTCCTCTCAGAAGCTCACCATTTTCTTCTTACAGTTATCCCTTCCAGTTCTGACAACATTTTGTCAGAACTGAAATATATCAGTTGCTGTCAGTTATATATCGTGTGCATGTTTCCCTATGGCTCAAGTGGGCGATGTTACAGTTTAACAGTGTGCTGACCAGGAAGCTGTTATAGGGTAATAGCCATTTTCAAAATGGAGGACGGAGAATTCCCTTGATCACAGTGGTGCCTAGGTAATGCACCAAAGCGAGTGTTCTCGCGATGTGTGCGCCGGGCAGCCAAGAGTCCTGGGCGAAGGCGGAAACACAAGTGTGCGCTCCAGTTTTGGAGCACTGACGCGTTTCTGCTTGACATGTGGGAGGAGACGGGGGCGGTCTGGCCGAATGGAGGATGGCCCGGCGTATCTCTTTTAAACGCCGATGACGGTGAGCTTCTCCCCACCACGGAACCGTGTCTATGAAAAAGCGTTAACTAAAGCAAAACAATTGTCAACTTTATGTAACACCACTGTGACTGTCAGCTACTTAGGATGGTGATGTATTTACAACTTTACATCTGAACCTGTAATGTATCATGCACCTGGAATTAAATGAAGGTTTTTGGTTTGGTGCCCACATATACCTGTCTTTTTGATGCTATATGACACCTGAGCAAGCTGTTGTTGGTTATCTTTAGAAAGGCCAATGCAGGCAACAAGGAGGGGGCTTCCCATGTCCTCCTTGGCCTCCAAACCTGTTAGTTCAGAGCTGTCAAATTAATAATACTTACTGTAAGTGACAGCCACTTAGGAATAAGGTCATTTACAGGGCTGTTACTTTTGACCAAATGTATAACCTGTATGCATATGTACAAGTGTAGTTTACATATTACAGATTTTCATCCTAGTGGCCCTTTAACAATTGTCTTGGACGGCACATACTGAGCATCTGCACGAGCGTTTATTCTGGTTTCCGAGGGCAGCGCTTCATAGCAGACACTGAATGGCATTGTAATTAACAACCTGGGGATGAATGTCTTTGTGTTCCTGTCATAGCTGCTTAAAGCTGACAGATTCCTTGACACAGAGACAAGTGATATGTATTTCCTGTGCGCCCACGCTGCGTACGATCCTAAATTCCTGGCAGGATCAGGGTGGCATATTTGTAATGTGGGGGCACTCTGGAGTTTCGCTGTACTCATGGTCATATGGAATTGATTCAAACTCACTTAATTAATGAAGTTATGCTCTTAGCAACTGTTGCCGTGGCGTGCTATGCCTACTGTGGCAATGAGTGTGGTGTTCTTCCTGTGATGACACGTAAAGGTAATAAAACGACTGTCGTGACTCCTTGTGCCCTGGCAGTGTTGTCATACGCCTCCTTTCTGTTTCAATAATAGTTTATTAGAAGTGCAAAAAGTAGATAATACAATCATCCTGTGCTTTGTTCACAGCAATATAACCGTCAGACCTTTTTTTTAAAAAAAAGTCACACATTGTAACTGATATGGTTAAAGCGGACCCGAACCTCCTCTCTGCTTTAAAAGATAAGCAACAGCATAATAACCTTTAAATAAAAACATTTTCTGTTACAGCTGATACAAATCCTGCAATACATCTGCAATGTGTCTCCTTCCTGCTTTCATAAAGGCAGACATAGGGTTAAAGTGAACCAGAGATGAAAATAAACTAATGAGATAAACAATTGGATGTGTCCTCCTACTCCTAAAAATGTATTTTTTTTTAGATATCTCAAGGTTGTATTTTATGTATAAACATTTACAAAGCATATTTAATGTTTTTTAGTCTCTGCTCAATTGCAGTGTCTCGAGAGTCCCAAAGTGAAATACATAAACTATTGACCTTTTTACCTGTTCCCCCTCACAGTCAGAAGCCCAGGTATCTGCTTAGAAAAGTGTTTTATAGTTGTAATTTGTTATCAGTGAGCCGACTGGGTCAGTTTCATAGCTAATTATAAACTCTTTCAGGCAGGGAAACAAGAAAAGGAGCACAGCATAAGTGTCTGTATGTTTGCCACTGTATATGCACATGTCCATCTCATCATGTCACATGTCATCTCTGGTACATTTTAACATCCTGTGTTTATAAATTAGCTGCTTTGCTGATGCAGCCAGCTGACACAGCTGAGAGGTCAAATTACAGTTGCGATTAGTCACAGATGAGGGGGAATTAGACAAGCTGAACTCCCTAAATACATACAGGTTGCATTTCTCTATGTTTTCAATAATGCAAATTACCTGGCTGTCCATCTGATCCTCAGCCTCTAATAGTTTTAGTCTAAAGGCTCATACACACATCAGACCATAGTCTTTGGAAAATGAAAGATCACAGACCAATCTTACCACCCTTCATGTAGTATGAGAGCCATACCTTCACAGTCTTTTCTATGGAGCTGAACTCCCCATCAGAAAAACATCTTTGCAAGATGCTGCACACACAGATGCTGTACAGACACAAAAGATCAGTATCTGCAAAAGATCTGTTTCTGCCAAAGATCTGTTCCTGTAAATTGCATTCATAGTCTATGATATCTGCAGATCATCATACATACCTTGTTTAACTGACATTCATCTGCAGATTAGACAATCATCTGCAGATCTGAAAATCCATCCTGGTGGATCTGATCTGCAGATGAATGTCTGTTAAACAAGGTGTGTATGAGGAGGTCTGCAGATCTCATAGACTATGAATGCATTTTGCAGGAACGGATCTTTTGCAGGAACAGATCTTTTGCAGATACTGATCTTTTGAATGTCTACAGCATCTTGCAAAGATTTCTGTCTGATGGGGAGTTCAGCTTCATAGAATATTATGCAGGAGAACAGAGGCGCCAAAAGGATAAAAGGAAGCTAAATGAGCTTAAAAACCAAATTCTTGGTTAATAGAGGAGGTAGTGGTGGACTTACCTCCTCCAAGTAGACACACAAGGACTGTAGTAAACACAGTCAATATATTTTATTTATGAACTCCAAATATGCAACGCGTTTCGCAGGTTTGATCCCGCTTCATCAGGCAATAACAACGGAGCAATAGCTGTAAACAGAGATAATTGGCTCATAACCCATGTGTAGTCATACAGTCATTAAATTGTATAAAAATAAAATATATATAAAAATTATAAATAAATATCAAACAACAGAGGTGAAATAGGTATTAAAAAGTGGGGGTGATTGGGATAAAAACAGTGGAATCCAATTGGTCAATCAACCCCCAAACTAGTATAAATGAGCATTCCTGGAAGTGAGCCCTCACAGAGGTGCCTGGTTCTTCTACTGACCACATATGGTAAGTCCCAGCTTTCTTTCCTTATGATACCTTCATTTTTTTCCATTGCTTGTGAATTTTTGCATTGAGAATTCGGTTTTTAATTCGAGGTTTATCTTTGATTTTTACATTCTTTGCTTTTAGCTCAATATTTTATTGTGAAAACATATAGAACTATATTTTAGTGCAAAGCGTCCAAAACAATAATTTTTATTCTAGCCCAAAAGATCAGTGTTTTTTTCGTGGATATGTACGCAAGAACCGCGAAAGTTAACGGGAATTCCCCTCCCCAAATTGTTTACTTGAAATTTGAATTAAACATTATTATTGCAAGATTGTGAAGATATGCGAAAAGAATATTAACAGTTTTGCTCATCTGTGCTCACAATTACCTTTTCCACTGTTTTTATCCCAATCACCCCCACTTTTTAATACCTATTTCACCTCTGTTGTTTGATATTTATTTATAATTTTTATATATATTTTATTTTTATACAATTTAACCCAGCCGTGCCCAACCTACGGCCCGCGGGCCATTTGTGGCCCGCAAAGCCAGTTTCTGTGGCCCGCGCGGTGTCTGCCTGCGGAGGGGGAGAGGATCGGGTGGTATTGCGTAGTATGGCACTCGGCGGGACGCGCATACACCAGCATGTGCTGGGAGAGTCAGAAAGCCTCGCTCATTGGTTACTGCAGGAATCTTCCTCCAATAGGAATCAGCCTAGTTCCTATTGGAGGAAGGTTCCTGCAGTAACCAATGAGCGAGGCTTTCTAACTATCCCAGCACTACCCGTGGCTGAATACAAGCACACGCTGGTGTATGCGCGTCCCGCCGAGTGCCATACTACGCAATACCACCCGATCCTCTCCTCCTCCGCAGGCAGACACCGTGGGCAGACAACGGGACACGCTGTGTCAGCCCCACACAGAGCCGACAGCCCCCTCAGCCCCACACAGAGCCGACAGCCCCCTCAGCCCCACACAGAGCTGGCAGCCCCCTCAGCCCCACACAGAGCTGGCAGCCCCCTAAGCCCCACACAGAGCTGGCAGCCCCACACAGCCCCACACAGAGCTGACAGCCCCCTCAGCCCCACACAGAGCTGACAGCCTCCTCAGCCCCACACAGAGCTGACGCGTACGTACAAAAAGGGCGCCTGGACAAAAAGGGCGCGGGGTGTAAACTCTAAATAATAATTAATCATTAATAGGGTTTATAAATATAGTGTGCTATATTTCGTTTACAAATAATGTTTAACAAAATTATAAATCATTAAATAATGTTTATTAAATCGGAAATTGTGAAAACGTTAATCTTCCCTGTTTCAAAAGTTAAACTTATAATTACGTTTATAAAAAAACCAATAATATATGTTTAATTGTTATAATTGTATATTATTGTGAATAACCGTCATTTATGGTTTGTTCTTATAATAAAATCTGAAAATATTGTTTATAAAGATGATATAAATATAACTACGTTCGTAATAAGTGTTGTAATACATTAGTAATTATTACTAAAATTATACTAAAACTATACCTAAGCCTACTCTTACATAGAACCCTACCTGTACCTATCCCTAACCCCTAGACTCCCCTGTTGGTGCCTAAACCTAAGACCCCCCTATTGGTGCCTAAACCTAAGACCCCCCTGTTGGTGCCTAAACCTAAGACCCCCCTGTTGGTGCCTAAACCTAAGACCCCCCTGTTGGTGCCTAAACCTAAGACCCCCCCCTGTTGGTGCCTAAGTAACCCTCCCTGTACCTACCCCTAACCCCTAGACCCCCCTCTTGGTGCCTAAACCTAAGACCCCCCTGTTGGTGCCTAAACCTAAGACCCCCCTGTTGGTGCCTAAACCTAAGACCCCCCTGTTGGTGCCTAAGTAACCCTCCCTGTACCTACCCCTAACCCCTAGACCCCCCTCTTGGTGCCTAAACCTAAGACCCCCCTGTTGGTGCCTAAACCTAAGACCCCCCCCTGTTGGTGCCTAAGTAACCCTCCCTGTACCTACCCCTAACCCCTAGACCCCCCTCTTGGTGCCTAAACCTAAGACCCCCCTGTTGGTGCCTAAACCTAAGACCCCCCTGTTAATGCCTAAACCTAAGACCCCCCTGTTGGTGCCTAAACCTAAGACCCCCCTGTTGGTGCCTAAACCTAAGACCCCCCCTGTTGTTGCCTAAGTACCCCTCCCTGTACCTACCCCTAACCCCTAGACCCCCCTATTGGTGCCTAAACCTAAGACCCCCCTGTTGGTGCCTAAACCTAAGACCCCCCTTTATTATGTGGATAATAATGTTTTACTAATTGTGGATTCAAAAAATATTTTGCAATTTATGTTACGTACTGATCGCTTTATTTTGTGAATAATAATGTTTTACAAACAGTAAGGGATAAAACTTTAAATAATGTTTTAATTATTTAAATAAGATAAATATGTTTAGTATTTTCATAAACGTTATTCGGCACGGGTGCATTTTATAAACGTAAATCACCACAAGTTCAGTTATAAATCATTAAACATCGCCGGGCGCCGTTTGTAAACTTTATTTAGCTCCTGGCGCCGTTTATAAACTTTATTTAGCTCCGGCGCCCTTTTTTCCTACTCGGCGCCCATTAAACTCTATTTATTATGGGAGTGAATGGCGGCGCCCTTTTTGTCCACTAGCGGCATGCGCCCTTTTTTCCCAGCTCCGAGCTGACAGCCTCCTCAGCCCCACACAGAGCTGGCAGCCCCACACAGAGCTGGCAGCCCCCTAAGCCCCACACAGAGCTGGCAGCCCCACACAGCCCCACACAGAGCTGACAGCCCCCTCAGCCCCACACAGAGCTGGCAGCCCCCTCAGCCCCACACAGAGCTGGCAGCCCCCTCAGCCCCACACAGAGCTGGCAGCCCCCTCAGCCCCACACAGAGCTGGCAGCCCCCTCAGCCCCACACAGAGCTGGCAGCCCCTTCAGCCCCACACAGAGCTGGCAGCCCCTTCAGCCCCACACAGAGCTGGCAGCCCCCTCAGCCCCACACAGAGCTGACAGCCTCCTCAGCCCCACACAGAGCTGACAGCCCCCTCAGCCCCACACAGAGCTGACAGCCTCCTCAGCCCCACACAGAGCTGACAGCCTCCTCAGCCCCACACAGAGCTGCCAGCACACTACAGGCCACTCTGATACCATTGCTGCATTAATCTGCCCTGTGCATACACCCAAACAGCCACAAACTTCTCATTAAGAAAATGTGCTTCAAATGCTGAGTACAACAATTCTTATATTGTCGTTTTCTTTCCATTTCCAACACCATGTTAACTGTTACTAGAAAAACGTTAAACGTTTTACATCGAAATTTTGTATGCATGTGTTCCGGCCCTCGAGATTTTTCTTGATTTGAAGTTCGGCCCTCGGGCCAAAAAAGGTTGAGCACCACTGATTTAACCCATTCAGGTTCCGTCATTTTCACGTGAGAAATGTTCACCTCCCATTCATTAGCCTATAACTTTATCACTACTTATCACAATGCACTGATCTATATCTTGTTTTTTCCGCCACCAATTAGGCTTTCTTTGGGGGGTACATTTTGCTAAGAGCCACTTTACTGTAAATGCATTTTAACAGGAAGAATAAGAAAAAACGGAAAAAAATCATTATTTCTCAGTTTTCAGCCATTATAGTTTTAAAATAATACATGCCTCCATAATTAACCACTTCTATACCATGAAATTGTGTGCTGATCTGTGCTGCGTGGGCTCTCCAGCCCACAGTACAGATCAGCTAGCAGCCAGGCCGATCAGACTTCCCCCCTTTTTTCCCCACTAGGGGGATGTCCTGCTGGGGGGGGTCTGATCGCCGCCGGCTGCTTGCGCTTGTGGGGGGGGCTCTTCAAAGCCCCCCTCTGCAGCGCTTCCTGGCCTCCTTCCCCTTCCCTCCCTCTCCCTCCCCCTGTGAGCGGCGCAGGACGGATTTCCGTCCTGCGCCTGATGGGATAGGCTTTAGCTATCCCCAGCAGCACCGTATACATGTAAACACCGGGGAAGATCTTCCCCGTGTGTTTACATTTTCCCTGCGAGCCGCCGATCGGCTCGCAGGGTGTTCACGGAGACACCCTCCGTGAACTGACATGGAACGTTTCCATGGAATAAACTTCAGGATTCAGGGGCGTATATATACGCACCGAGAATCCGGAAGTGGTTAAAACTCACGTATTGTATTTGCCCATATGTCCCGGTTATTACACCGTTAAAATTATGTCCCTATCACAATGTATGGCGACAATATTTTATTTGGAAATAAAAAGGTGCATTTTTTCCGTTTTGCATCTATCACTATTTACAAGTTTAAAATAAAAAAAATATAGAAATATTTCATCTTTACATTGATATTTAAAAAGTATAGACCCTTTGGTAAATATTTACATGTTTTGTTTTTTTTATTGTAATGTTTTGTTTTTTTTATAGTAAACATTTTATTTGGGTAGTTTTGGGAGGGTGGGAGGTAAACAATAGATTTATAATGTAAATGTGTGTTAATTTTAGTTGTTTTTTTTTACAGGTGTAGTATTACTTTTTTGAGTAATGAGTTTGTTTACATGACGTCACTCTAAGCGTAACATACGCTTACAGTGACGCATCGGGAAGGGAACGGCCGAAAAGGCGCAGCTTCTGAGAGAAGCTGTCGCTTTTTCAGCGGGGGAGAGGAATCAATGATCGGGCACCATAGCCCAATACATTGATTCCCTGGCTACTGAATCCGCGGCCGGGAGTGCGCGTGCACGCGCGCGATCGGCCGCGGGAGCGCGCGGTAGCGAGCATGGTTCCTGGCAGGGTTGCCAACCCAATTTCTTATTTTTGCTGGACAAATTGGTCAAAAAATCTGGACACCCCAAGTTTTGGACGGACAGGGGCGGAGTCAGGGGGCGGAGTCAGTAGCGGGCTTTTAAGGGAACTTCTTGTTATTTCGGGGGGGGGGGGGGGGGGGAGAAATATAGCTGAAGCAGGTGATTACTGCATAAGGCTCATGTGAAACAGCATTCCTGAACTGAGAAGACTTTCTTACAGAAAGGTTATACAAGTATGCATGCGCACATGTAAAAAGAAATTAGACAAGACATACTTACCTTTTATACATACCTGGGGATTGCTCCAGCCCCATGGGCACAGATCGCTCACTCCCACTACCAGTACTGACTGAGTCCTGTAACTTCCTCCTGTCACGGCCAGTCTGCACAAGAGAAGTGCACCCTCTACATATTTCTCCAGCGGGAGCTGGAGAAATACGTAAATAGCCTCAGACTGGCCGCAACTGGAGGAAGTTATGGGACCCAGTATCAGTACTGCTGCGGGCAGTGGAGGACGGCGGCGTGGGAGCGATCCGTGCGCATGGGGCTGGAGCAAGCCCCAGGAGGTATGTATAAAGTAAGTATGTCTCAACTCTGGTACACTAAGTTTACTAAGCATGGTACCATTGGCAGCCTTTGAGACTCCTTGTGGCAGTGGGCCTGGCTGGCAGGCAGCGGCACTAGTAACACTCAGGGTACTAGGGAGGGGGGACCCAGCATCACCACCAGTGAAGTGACCAAACTGACTGACTCTCAGACTCACCGACACCCACTCGCCGCTTGGTCATAGAATGCTGCTGTGTGGCCTCTCTCTCTCTGGCTGGCCTGGCGGCAGGTGAAAGCAGAACGCTCTTGCTCTGACTGTCACTAGAAGATGATGTGAGGGTACAACAAGTCCCAGCATGCTTTGTCAGTAGCAGATGACAGGGGGGCACTGCAGTGCAGGTGCAGTACCCTCCTCTGTCTGAGGAGCACTAAAAGTCCCAGGCCAGCATGCATTGCAATCATGTCAGTAAAAGAAGAGGGGGCAGTGCACTACAAATCCCAGGCAGCATGCTGTCAGATGATAGCTGTGCAGGACTACAATTGGCATGCCATGATGATGCTCACAGAACAACAAGTCCCCAACTACCATTCCTAACAGCCATAACTCACATAACCCATCCATACAGTCAGCATTATCTACTTACACTATCATTCCCTAACAGCCATAACCCCCTTACCATACAGTCAACATTGCTTACCTGTCCTGCACTATCATTCCTGACAACCATAACTCACATTACTTTACCCACCACCTATCATACACTCCCCACCACTCCAGGCCCAGTCCCCCTCCAGTGACAGGCAGCCAGCACAGCACCTCTCCTCCAACTAAGTCTCCCCCTGCCTGTCCCCCACTGACTGGACCCCCAGCCTCCACTGCCTCTCTCTCACACACAGACTCACAGTGAGTGTGCTTGGGTGGCTGTTTGTCTCCCTCCCTGGCTCCAACTAAGTCTCCCCCTGTCCCCCAACCAGTCCCACAGACTCCCAGCCCCCAGGGGTGCCCCTCTCTCCCTCACAGACTCACAGTTAGTGTGCTGGGTCGACTCGGCTGCTGGCTGGGCTGTGGCTGGCTCCAATCAGTCTGCTGTAGACTGCTTGGTCGGCTGTTTGTCTCCCTCCCAGTCCCTGGCTGCCCTGGCTCCAACTAAGTCACTCTCACCCTGTCCCCGCCCCAACCAGTCCCATAGACTCACTCAGTCTCCCACTCCCAGGCCAGCCCAGCCCCAGGGGTGCCTGCCTCTCTCCCTCACAGAGACTCACAGTTAGCCTGCTGGGTCGACTCGGCTGTTGGTGTTTTTCTCCTTCCTTCCTTGGCCTGGTGACTGGTCGGGTCGCTCCTGGCTGGAACTGGCAGATGGCGGCTGCTGGGCTGTGGGTGTGGGGCGGGCTGGCTCCAATCAGTCTGCTCTGCTCTCTGCTGTAGGAGACTCACTCTGCCGAGTCAGGCTGCTGAGCTGATCTGCTCTGTGCTCGCACTGCAGTGCTCGGTCCTGCTGCTGCTGATCTGCTCCTCCTGACTGAGTCCTGCCCTGCTGGCTGCGTGGTGGCTCGGCGGCTGTGCTGTGTGTGTGCCGTGCTGTCTGTGGCTGTGCTGCGACCTCATCCGACCTGGCTGGCTGCCTCCCGTGTGACGCACTCCTCAGCTCCTCTCTCTCCTCGCCGTCCTCGTGACTCTCGCTGCTGTGGGCTGGGCCGGCTCCCTCCCGGCTGCATCTCTTATTGGGCAGCGAGTGGCGCCGGCGCCAAAAAGAGGTGAGCTGATTGGAGCCTTCAGCCTTGGAGGGGACACCCGGGGAGGAGAGGGCGGCTGAGAGGAGACTGAGGGAGGGGGGAAAAAAAGCGTGCGCATGCGCAGAACAGATTGGAGCAATTTATGCAGTTTTAGACGGACGACTGCCCAGGAAATACGGGCAGTACGGACAGCTCTATTTTGAGAGCTTTTGTACGGACAGTCCGTCTTTTGACGGACGCTTGGCAACCCTGGTTCCTGGACGTAGAAACTACGTCCAGGAACCAAAATAGGTTAATGACTGTATGACTACACATGGGTTATGAGCCAATTATCTCTGTTTACAGCTATTGCTCCGTTGTTATTGCCTGATGAAGCGGGATCAAACCTGCGAAATGAGTTGCATATTTGGAGTTCATAAATAAAATATATTGACTGTGTTTACTACAGTCGTTGTGTGTCTACTTGGAGGAGGTAAGTCCACCACTACCTCCTCTATTTACCAAGAATTTGGCTTTTAAGCTCATTTAGCTTCCTTTTATCCTTTTGGCGCCTCTGTTCTCCTGCATAATATTGAGTCCACCCTGGGTGGAGGGTTGAACCCCCTTTTTCTCATCTACAGAGAGCGACTTCTTATTCCTGAGTGGGGTCAGGAAAATCTCCCCACCTGCCTTTACAGTGGTTGCCTAATGGTAACCCTGGTTTGTGAGTATTAATATTTACTTTATCTAGTAACCATTTACCAGTACATATTACACTATTGGGGCTCTTGGTGTTCCTTGTTTTTAGTTTTCCATAGAATAGACTGTGTAGGTATGGCTCTCATACTACATGAAGGGTGGTAAAATTGGTAACAGTAAAAAAGGGCGCAGGAGGCTAGTGGACAAATCGGGCGCCGCCATTCACTCCCATAATAAATATCGTTTAATGGGCGCCCGATAGGAAAAAAGGGCGCCGGAGAAAAATAACGTTTTAAAAGCGGTGCCCGGAGACTTAATGTTTTATTACTGCTTCTCATGATTACACATTATTTAATGATTTATACATTTTTTAATATTATTTTTAAACGAAAAACAGTTCAATATCTTTTCCAAACATTATTTTTAAACGAAAAACAGTACAATTTTTTTTTTTTTACATTATTTTTAAACGAAAAAAACGCACAATATGTTTTTGAAACTTTATTAATGCTTATCACAGGGGGGTCTTAGGTTTAGGCACCAACAGGGGGGTCTTAGGTTTAGGCACCAACAGGGGGGTCTTAGGTTTAGGCACCAACAGGGGGGTCTTAGGTTTAGGCACCAACAGGGGGGTCTTAGGTTTAGGCACCAACAGGGGGGTCTTAGGTTTAGGCACCACCAGGGGGGTCTTAGGTTTAGGCACCAACAGGGGGTCTTAGGTTTAGGCACCAACAGGGGGGGGGGGGGTCTTAGGTTTAGGCACCAACAGGGGGTCTTAGGTTTAGGCACCAACAGGGGGGTCTTAGGTTTAGGCACCAACAGGGGGGTCTTAGGTTTAGGCACTAACAGGGGGGTCTAGGGGTTAGGGGTAGGTACAGGGAGGGTTACTTAGGCACCAACAGGGGGGGTCTTAGGTTTAGGCACCAACAGGGGGGTCTTAGGTTTAGGCACCAACAGGGGGGTCTTAGGTTTAGGCACCACCAGGGGGGTCTTAGGTGTAGGCACCAACAGGGGGTCTTAGGTTTAGGCACCAACAGGGGGGGGGTCTTAGGTTTAGGCACCAACAGGGGGTCTTAGGTTTAGGCACCAACAGGGGGGTCTTAGGTTTAGGCACCAACAGGGGGGTCTTAGGTTTAGGCACTAACAGGGGGGTCTTAGGTTTAGGCACTAACAGGGGGGTCTAGGGGTTAGGGGTAGGTACAGGGAGGGTTACTTAGGCACCAACAGGGGGGGTCTTAGGTTTAGGCATCAACAGGGGGGTCTAGGGGTTAGGGGTAGGTACAGGGAGGGTTACTTAGTAATTTTTTTTTTAAACGTTATTATACGTTTCACTATTTAAACGAAAGATTAACGTTTTTACAATTGCCGATTTAATGCACAGTATTTAATGATTTATAACTTTATAAAACATTAATTTTAAACGAAATACAGTACAATACATTTTTAAACGTTATCCATGCTTATCGTTTAAAACCCCGCGCCCTTTTTTCCCAGCGCCCCTTTTTAACGTACGCGGTAAAATTGGTCTGTGATCTTTCATTTTCCAAAGACTATGGTCTGATGTGTGTATGAGCCTTTAGACCCCGAGCAAGCATACAGCAGATCGGTTATTTCTGACAAAAAACTGACTAGATTAACTACATGCTTGTTCCTGGGGTTATTCAGGCGCTACTTCTGCAAAAGAGATTATCAGGGCTATCAGGCAACTGGTATTGTATAAAAGGAAATAAATATGGCAACCTCCATATGGCTCTTTCTGTAGGTTCCCTTTAAAGGGAACCTAAACTGAGAAGGATTTGGATTTTTCCTTTTAAATAATACCAGTTGCCTGACTTTCCTGCTGATCCTGTGTCTCTAATACTTTTAGCCACAGCCCCTCAACAAGCATGCAGATCAGGTGCTCTGACTAGGGATGCTCACTGAATTCTGCGGAATACAGCATCTTTTAGTACCGTCGATAACACAAAACTTCAAGCCTGAAGGGGTCCTGTCGTGATGGAGGGCAAAATGTTTTGAGACCGAATGATCCTTAAACCCTTTACGTATAAGGTAGACATGTTCTCCCAATCTTTCTTTAAAGGTTCTAGTGGTTCTACCTACATATCTCAGTCCACAAGGACATTCTAAAAGATAAACTATATGTGTGCTTTCAAATGTGAAAAGACGTCTAATCTGCAGTGTGGGACTTCGGTGATCATTCCCAGCAAAGGAAGTAATTTTTTTGTCCCTATGTGCGCTTTTTGTTGTTTTATGCTTCGCCGCATGCGTGTTCTACATTGTAGTAGAGACCGCTTTCACTTTAGATGTGCTCTTTATGGCACGCTTAAGTAATTTTTATGCGTAATCATAGCCGCATTACACTGCTGTGTATATACATTTGCATAACTTTGCATAATTTCCATCTATCGGATACCTATGGGATCTGTCTTGCATGATCACTATGGATGTTCTTCACTTTCACTACTTAAGGTCCCTGGAGCTCCCATGGAGGCTGTTTTATCATTTCATTGTTTTTACTATGCATACAGATTTATGCACCTTCTTAGTATAGTACATTAGACGCGCTTTTCATTGCACACCTGAGTACACTTCATGCATATTTATAGCCGCACTGCACTGCTATGCGCTTCATTCTTTACGTTTTTATGATCGTATGCGTCATTGCATACGCATTGGATTTTTATTTTATTTTTTTCCCTTCACAGGAAGAACTTGTGCTCCACTTGACCCTGGTGGAGTGCAAGGCTACTTCCTGAGTTCCAGTGACTACTTCTGGTACAGGAAGTGCCTGCTTTTCATCTAGAATGAAGTTTTTACATAGGAAAGATATGCCCTAGGGCAGAGTAATCAATCTAGCTTTTAATTTAGCCTTAACTAGCCTACTACGAATTGAATATGCAGGTAATATTGCATTCACCTCTTTTTATTCACACTATCTGAGAGATCTTTTGCTACTGTCTCTCTGACACAATGCAATTTGTCACAATGTTTTATTTCATGTTTGATGCTTTCTGCCTTTGACTAGTGTAGTCTGAATAAGGTGGAGCCTAACCACTCCCACTTTTTAATTCATAAATGTTATAAAGTTGGTGCTGGCCGCCTGGTCGCCTTTCTCCCCTGATGACGCAAGATTGCGAAACCGGTCGGGAAGGCGACAGGCGGCACCATTTTATTTGAGGTCTTCTATTGACCATTTTATGCGCGCTACTTTTTCGGGGTTCCCAGTGCACGGGCCCCGTATGTGAGTTTTCTTTTATCCTTGTTTTTAATTGTTTTACTTGTTATGTAATAAAGACGGTTTACACTTAGATGTGCCGTACATCTCTTTCATGTCACTATCCTACTGGACTCCCCTTTGGTGAGTCTCTGCGATCTCAGGATATCTACTATATTCCGGAGGAATCTGTAGTGTGCAACATCGCTGGTGAAACGACACCATTTGAAAGTTCTGCGGACCACCTATCAAACTCGTTTACAACCTTATAATGTGGGTTGTTGGAATCTGGTAAGCCTTGCTTCTTTACCTTTTTGTTCGAAGATCCTGTATACCAGAAAATGATGAAAGCTGTATTACTATAGACCTGCGCTGACTTTATATATTCATTGCTTGTGTGGACTTTTGGACATTGTCCTTCTCGGCTGCGGTCGCCTTCTGCCTTGGCGCTGACACTTGTTGTTTATTTTTGTCTTTGTCCTACTGTTTAGCAGCCTTGGAGTTCCTTTTTAGCTTTGTAACTATTGCTTGTTTATCTGCTGTTTACTCATCAGTCCTTCAATATGGCTGGTAAAATGGATGTATTTGAATTTATGGACTGCAGAGACTATGATTTAGACCACATCTTTTCAGAAAGGATTTCACCTATTGCAGAGGATAATGTTGAAGGTCAATTTAAGGAGCTGAGCCATTTTTGTGAGAAAAAACTCTCTCTCTGGTGGGAGATTGTCACACTCGAGAGATACAACAAGGATGGCCTAGCCCCGAGAAGATTGAGATGGGAATTTATTCCTAATGAACAGGAGCGAATTACCATCTCTGATGAGAAATTTATGACCTTTTTTAAAAAATGTAGTAAAGAATTGTTGGAAATACTAATAGAAGGTAAAAAGAAAAGATTGAATATGTTCAATAAAGATATTGACCAGATTCAGAATAAATTAAATCCCTTTAAGGACTCAGAGGAGTATGATGCTCTTTCTGATGACTTACAGGGATATTTACGCAACATGGATAATGATATTAAAAAGAAAAAACAAAAGAAATATCAAAGGGATTTTATGGATTATAAGAAAGGAATTGTTTTCAAATGGCAGAATAAAAATGGAAAAGATCGTGATCCAGTGGATAAACCCGCGGATACCGGCATTACTCCCTGTCCGGATCCAAAAAAGAGGCCCCCTCTTTCCCACCCCCCTCCTAAGTCTCTGCCTAGGCCCCCTCCCCCTCCTCCTCCCAGGCATCCGCCTAGGCACATTCATAATAATGGATATGACCCACCACGTCAACCACCGCGTCAGATACCTCACCCATACCCTAAACCTTATGTACCCCCATACAGACCGAGGTATGAACCACCTCCCCCAAGATACTATGAAAACCCTCGTCCACCTCGTGATAGAAGCCCCCCTAGACCTTACAGACCTCCGGTTCGCCCCAATCAGGATAGGGACTACCAAAGGCCCATACATCCATTAGAAGATGGTGGCCGTCCGGAGGAATATTACCCACGGGATTTTGTACCCAATAATCCATCTCCCTATTTTATACCTAGGAGACCAAAACCTCTCAAACAATGGATTCCTAAACCCTTTAAAAACTATCCCCCACCACCTGAGCGTAAACCTATTCCTGTTCAAAATCGGTTTGAGATTTTTTCGGATCTTTCTGAATCAGACTTGGAGTTGTCTGAAGAGGAACCGACAACCCCTTTTATAGATCCAAAGACAGCCACCAGGGAAAAAAAGGGGGAAAGCCCACTGCTAGAAGGGGCGTTAGAGGAGGACGAAGGGTACAACTTAAGAAAAAAGAAAGGGAAGGAAAAGTAGGGGAAGGTATCTTTAATTTGAGCTCACACACTCTTACGGAATCTGAAATGAAACTTCTAGACAAGGGTCTTAAGTTTGCACCACCAAAACCATTGAATAAATTTGACTTGTTTATTGATGCTCACAAATTTATACGCAAGCTTAATGTTAAAAAGTTTTTTCTTAGTAAAACCGCTCCCACAAGTAATACTGTGGATCTTAGTCTAGAGAGAAATCTATTTAATAGTGGACTGAGGAATACATCCACTTTTAACCCTTTAATTTCTAATAATCATGCTATAGAAACTTTCAAGAAATCACTGTTGAGTGACATTCAAGCTTTGGAGGTAAAAAAACCCAGAGGTAACATTGAAGTCCAGAATGCCCTATCATTACTTCTAGAGGAAAAAGATATGGTTATTAAGCCTGCGGATAAGGGGGGGGGGGGATTGTTCTTCTAGATAGAACAGATTATAAGGAAGAAATGACTAGATTGTTGAGTGACCAGGCCACTTACCAATTATTAAGGGGCAATCCCGGTAATCGTTTTTATGACGAATTGGGAGAATTAGTTTTGAGAGGTGAATCGGAAGGATTTTTGAATAAATTGGAGGCAGATTATCTTATTCCCTCTTTTATTAGAACCCCGGTTATATACTATCTTCCTAAGGTGCACAAAGATCCCCTCCACCCTCCGGGTAGACCCATAGTGAGTGGGATTAATTCCATTACCTCACGTTTAGGGGAATTTGTAGATAAATTTCTACAACCTCTCGTTCCCCTTATTCCGTCTTATCTAAGAGATTCTGGACATCTGATTGAGTTATTGGATTCTTTGATTTGTACAGATCCCTGTGTCTTGATGGCCGCAGACATCTCCTCTCCGTATACAGTTATCCAGCAGGAAGCGGGAGCGCATGCGGTTCGCCGTTGTTTGGAAAATAGCCAGACGCTCAATCGTGCACAAATCGATTTTTTTATCGAGTGCCTTAATTTCTCTATGACCAGGAATTATTTCTGGTTTGACGGCCAGTACTATCTACAGAAAGTCGGCATTGCGATGGGCGCGAAGTACGCGCCCAGCCTCACAAATCTCTTTCTTGCCTGCTGGGAGGAGATCTTCATTAAAACTGATCTTTTTCCTCAATTACTGTTATACAAGAGGTACATAGATGATGTGGTGGTCATCTGGAGGGGGGATTTAAATTCTTTACAACCCTTTATTCAACATATTAATAATAACACGGATAATTTGGTCTTTAACTGTGTCTGTAGCTCCTCAGAGATACATTTTTTGGATTTAGTGATTTCTCTTGACAACAATCAATTTACTACAAAAACCTTTTTCAAAGAGACTGACAGAAATAGCTTTATTCCTACTACTAGTTGTCACTATCGTCCATGGCTTAAGGGGGTACCTAGGAGTCAATTCCACCATGTGCGTAGGAATTGCTCCTCCCAAACTGATTATTTTATCCAAAGTGACCTTGTTATCTCTAGATTTAAAGATAAAGGCTACCCGGCCTCAGACCTTGTATCTGTGAGGGATGAGATTGGTCAGGAGGTCCAGTCTTTCACCAAGAGGAATAGAACAGTGGATACTACTAAACAGAATGGCATTAACTTTCTCACTCAATATAATATCCAACACAAAGACATAAAAAAAGTTTTGTACAAGAATTGGCATCTCCTGAGGAGTGATCCAGTGATTGGTCCTATGCTTGCGGACAATCCGGGAGTTATCTTCAGGAGAGCGCCTAATCTTAGAGATCGTCTTGTACATAGCCATATAGATCCACCTAAAACTGCCTCTGCCCATTTATTACCCCTAAAAGGTTTTTTTCGATGCAAGAAATGCAAAGGTTGTAAGGCTTGCATTAATATGCCCAGAAAAATTACTTCCTTTGCTGGGAATGATCACCGAAGTTCCACACTGCAGATTAGACGTCTTTTCACATGCGAAAGCACACATATAGTTTATCTTTTAGAATGTCCTTGTGGACTGAGATATGTAGGTAGAACCACTAGAACCTTTAAAGAAAGATTGGGAGAACACGTCTACCTTATACGTAAAGGGTTTAAGGATCATTCGGTCTCAAAACATTTTGCCCTCCATCACGACAGGAACCCTTCAGGCTTGAAGTTTTGTGTTATCGATGGTACTAAAAGATGCTGGAGGGGACAAAATTTAGAAAGAGATATATCGAGATTAGAAACTGAATGGATCTTTAGACTGAATACCCTCAGTCCAGCTGGTTTGAATATTGAACTGGATGTAAACTGTTTTATCAATAATTCTTAAAGGGAAGGTCCAAGCAAAAAAAAAATGAGTTTCACTTACCTGGGGCTTCTACCAGCCCCATGTAGCCATCCTGTGCCCTCGTGGTCACTCACTGCTGCTCCAGTCCCCCGCTGGCAGCTTTCTGACCTCGGAGGTCAGGGCCGCATTGCGTACATTTTTACGCATTCCAGCTAGTGCAGGAACAAAAATGTATGCGTTGCACCACTAACGTGTAAAAATGTATATGTTAATGTTCCTGCACTAGCGGGAATGCGTAAAAATGTACGCAATGCGGCCCTGACCTCCGAGGTCAGAAAGCTGCCAGCGGGGGACTGGAGCAGCAGTGAGTGACTACGAGGGCACAGGATGGCTACATGGGGCTGGTAGAAGCCCCAGGTAAGTGAAACTCATTTTTTTTTTTGCTTGGACCTTCCCTTTAATGCTTTATCATATTTTTTATTTTCCAAACATTTGCATGCTTTTTTGTAAGGCCCGCATATACTGGTCAATTTGACTGCATTTTTAATATTTTTTAATAATTTTTAATTTTTTGCATAAATTTCACAGTTTCCTTTGGGGCCTTTCTTGCACGATTATTGTGACTGTTTCTCATTTCACCACTAGATGCCCTCGGAGCTCCGTTTGAGGCTGTTCTATTCTGTCACTGTTTTTTCACCAAGCATACAAATTTATATACCCTCTTAATTTGGATAGGATATATTGGGAGGTTGTGGTCCCTCTTTTTCCCTTTGTTGCTCCCTACCCCACAGAGTGCTGTCTGTTGTCCTCTGTTATCGGAGCATGGAGTTTTCTATGCATAATCATAGCCGCACTACACGGCTGAGTATATGAATTTGCATAATTTTGCATAATTTCTATTTATCGGATACCTATGGGATCTGTCTTGCATGATCACTATGGATGCTCCTCACTTTCACCACTTGAGGTCCCCAGAGCTCCCACGGAGGCTGTTCTATCATTTCATTGTCTCCACTATACATACAGATTTTTTTACTATTAAAGTTTATTAACAGATCAATGAACATAAAGGATGCTTTAACAATAATCTATAAGCGTTAGCGAATAGATCCAAAGTGAGAACTGTAACATGAATCTATACATTTGTTCATTATTTTCATCAGCTATTGATAACAGACTGTCAGTGTTAAGTATATCATGTCTTAGCGTATTGAGGTATTCTTGAGTGTAGGAAAGCTTAAAAACAAATAAAGGGCAGTTGCAATTGACAGCTTGTATGCAGCATAAGGTAATAGCATATGAGTGGTCACAAGTATCATAAGGCATTAGCCTGTGACAGGACGGTCGTAGTTCGGTCTTCATTCAACTCTGGGTAATAGGTGAGACTAGTAGGAAATTCTAATATCAGAGCTTCTAGAGGGGTTAAAATATAGCGGGGTAAGCAATTTGTAAAGAGCAGTGAGTATTTGAGGCCAAGTATTATTGACCCATTAGGAGTTTATATTTTTGGGAGACTTGAAATTCGCTCCATAAGGCCCACGTGTAATTGAAACGATCCATTTTATCAGAGGCACAAGCAATAATCCTCTCCATAGACTCCACAGACTCAACCCTTCCAATTCAATCCTTAACTGAAGGAATATTTGTTTGTTTCCAGAAGGTGGGAATAAGCGCTCTTGCTGCGTTGAGCAGGTGGATTGTAAGTGATTTTTTGTAGGATTTGGTTGGGCCTGGGGTGTCATGGAGGAGAAGTGAAGCAGGTATAAAATCTACCTTTTCCCAGGTTATTTCTTCAATTAGTGAGTGAATCTGCGTCCAAAACCTCTTGATGTTTGGACATTCCCAAAAGATATGTAGGAGTGAACCCTCTGCTTGATTACATCTCCAGCAGAGGGGTGAACATGATGGGAAGATTCTGTGTAACAGCTGTGGTGTTCTGTACCATCTGGTAATGAGCTTGTACCCTAGCTCTTGGGTATTAACACTCATGGACCCCTTGTGGTTAAGGGAGAGAATTTTTTGCCATTGGTCATTGGGATATTGTCTTTTTAGGTCATTTTCCCATTCTGTCTGGAATCTCAGTTTTCCGAGTTGTGGATTTGTGAGAAGTATTTGATAGAGTTGAGATATCAGATGTCTATGAGGCCCCTTACTGCATATGGTTAATATGCAGTAAGGGGCCTCATAGACATCTGATATCTCAACTCTATCAAATACTTCTCACAAATCCACAACTCGGAAAACTGAGATTCCAGACAGAATGGGAAAATGACCTAAAAAGACAATATCCCAATGACCAATGGCAAAAAATTCTCTCCCTTAACCACAAGGGGTCCATGAGTGTTAATACCCAAGAGCTAGGGTACAAGCTCATTACCAGATGGTACAGAACACCACAGCTGTTACACAGAATCTTCCCATCATGTTCACCCCTCTGCTGGAGATGTAATCAAGCAGAGGGTTCACTCCTACATATCTTTTGGGAATGTCCAAACATCAAGAGGTTTTGGACGCAGATTCACTCACTAATTAAAGAAATACACCGGTCTACACCGCTATCTCTTTTTGAAAGGTTATTTCAAAAAGAGATAGCGGTGTAGACCAGTTTACTGTATTAATGAAGGTTTGTATAAAGTGGCGAATTTGGAAAAATTGCCACTGAGAAAGTTGACAATCATGTCTTAAAGTATTGATTTCTGTAAGGGATTTGATGTATCCATTTGTGACGAAATCTTGTGCTCTGGGACAATTGTTGCTTGGCCAATTTTGGAGGAAGGGAATGTCTAGTGCTGGGGGAAAAGCAGAGTTGTTAGAGAGAGTGGTGAGTCTGCCAGGGAAGGATGCCAGGCCCTTTTGTGGTAAGACTTTACGCATGGTTTTAATAGTGGCTTCAATTAGGGGGTTTTCCCATTGTAGGTGTGTTGCGGTCGGTAAATCAGCCCATCCCAAGGTTGAAGTTGGGATTTCAGAATTTTCTCCTTCTACTTGTACCCATTGCTTGAGTGATAAAGTGTTAGACCATTCTACAGCTCTACTTAGTTGGGAGGCCTATACATACAGATTTATGCACCTTCTTAGTATAGTATATTAGACGTGCTTTTCATGTCACACCTAAGCACACTTCATGCATATGTATAGTCGCACTGCACTGCTGTGTGCTTCATTGTTTACGCTTTTATGATCGTATGCGTCACTGCATACGCATTGCATTTTTTTTTTTTTTTACTAAATGCGACTTTATTGCAGCATAAGATCAATTATTTTTGTTTATTGTTCCATATGTCGGTTTAGATGCTCGCAGTGGATTTTTGTCCCTATGTGCGCTTTTTGTTGTTTTATGCTTCGCCGCATGCGTGTTCTACATTGTAGTAGAGACCGCTTTCACTTTAGATGTGCTCTTTATGGCACGCTTAAGTAATTTTTATGCGTAATCATAGCCGCATTACACTGCTGTGTATATACATTTGCATAACTTTGCATAATTTCCATCTATCGGATACCTATGGGATCTGTCTTGCATGATCACTATGGATGTTCTTCACTTTCACTACTTAAGGTCCCTGGAGCTCCCATGGAGGCTGTTTTATCATTTCATTGTTTTTACTATGCATACAGATTTATGCACCTTCTTAGTATAGTACATTAGACGCGCTTTTCATTGCACACCTGAGTACACTTCATACATATTTATAGCCGCACTGCACTGCTATGCGCTTCATTCTTTACGTTTTTATGATCATATGCGTCATTGCATACGCATTGGATTTTTTTTTTTTTTTTTTCCCTTCACAGGAAGAACTTGTGCTCCACTTGACCCTGGTGGAGTGCAAAGCTACTTCCTGAGTTCCAGTGACTACTTCTGGTACAGGAAGTGCCTGCTTTTCATCTAGAAAGAAGTTTTTACATAGGAAAGATATGCCCTAGGGCAGAGTAATCAATCTAGCTTTTAATTTAGCCTTAACTAGCCTACTACGAATTGAATATGCAAGTAATATTGCATTCACCTCTTTTTATTCACACTATCTGAGAGATCTTTTGCTACTGTCTCTCTGACACAATGCAATTTGTCACAATGTTTTATTTCATGTTTGATGCTTTCTGCCTTTGACTAGTGTAGTCTGAATGAGGTGGAGCCTAACCACTCCCACTTTTTAATTCATAAATGTTATAAAGTTGGTGCTGGCCGCCTGGTCGCCTTTCTCCCCTGATGACGCAAGATTGCGAAACCGGTTGGGAAGGCGACAGGCGGCACCATTTTATTTGAGGTCTTCTATTGACCGCTACTTTTTCGGGGTTCCCAGTGCACGGGCCCCGTATGTGAGTTTTCTTTTATCCTTGTTTTTAATTGTTTTACTTGTTATGTAATAAAGACGGTTTACACTTAGATGTGCCGTACATCTCTTTCATGTCACTATCCTACTGGACTCCCCTTTGGTGAGTCTCTGCGATCTCAGGATATCTACTATATTCCGGAGGAATCTGTAGTGTGCAACATCGCTGGTGAAACGACACCATTTGAAAGTTCTGCGGACCACCTATCAAACTCGTTTACAACCTTATAATGTGGGTTGTTGGAATCTGGTAAGCCTTGCTTCTTTACCCTTTTGTTCGAAGATCCTGTATACCAAAAAATGATGAAAGCTGTATTACTATAGACCTGCGCTGACTTTATATATTCAGTAATTCCGGAATTGCTATTCGGAATTCCGTCGGAATGCGTATTTTTTCAGCCAATCAGAAGGAAGACCCTAGAGGCCTAGACAGAAGCTTAAAAGTGAAACCAACAGGATTTCTGCATGAAAATAGGAATTTCTGCACCAATTAGAGTCTTAACAAAAACCAACCAATCCTACGTTAGCAACCAGCTCCCTAGCTACCTATCATCAGCTATCCCACCCATTTTGTATATAAGAGAGGTGTGCAGTCACGAAGCTTGTGGCTTTCAGTCTGGTTTTGGAGAGAGAGGAGAGACAGACCCATATTAGTTGTTTCAACATAAAGCAATAGTCTTTTTAAAGACTGTATATAAACCAAAAGTCTTTTTAAAGACTGTGTGAGAGAATTAGATTGGTGTGAGCTATATTAACCACCTTGGCGTTCTGATTAAATCGCCAGGGTGGCTGCGGGAGGGTTTTTTTTAAATAAAAAAAAAACTATTTCATGCAGCCAACTGAAAGTTGGCTGCATGAAAGCCCACTAGAGGGCGCTCCGGAGGCGATCTTCCGATCGCCTCCGGCGCCCAGAATAAACAAGGAAGGCCGCAATGAGCGGCCTTCCTTGTTTTGCTTATATCGTCGCCATAGCGACGAGCGGAGTGACGTCATCGACGTCAGCCGACGTCCTGACGTCAGCCGCCTCCGATCCAGCCCTTAGCGCTGGCCGGAACTTTTTGTTCCGGCTACGCTGGGCTCAGGCGGCTGGGGGGACCCTCTTTCGCCGTTGCTCGCGGCGGATCGCCGCAGAGCGGCGGCGATCAGGCAGCACACGCGGCTGGCAAAGTGCCGGCTGCGTGTGCTGCTTTTTATTTGACAAAAATCGGCCCAGCAGGGCCTGAGCGGCAGCCTCTGGCGGTGTTGGACGAGCTGAGCTCGTCCAGACCGCTCAGCAGGTTAATAGTAGTAGCTAGCTAGGTGTACTTGTGAGAGAGTGACAGACAGATTGTTAGTTTGAGTGATAGATTGTAGTGTAGTGTGTTAGTAGTTGCTGTGTGGAGAGAGGGTTAGACAGAGCCAGCCAGGCCGCCGGCTTAGTGTTTGACAGAGTGAGAGTGAGTTAGGTGATTGCTTAGTTGAGTGTAGTACTCCTGCTGCTTTAAAAAAAAAATTATAATGACCACCGTGGAAGCACCTCTAGGTCCCATGGCCTACTACAACTCCTGCTGCTCCCAAAAAAATGATGATGACCGCCGTGGAACCACCTCTAGGTCCCATGGCCTACGACAACTCCTGCTGCTCCCCCCAAAAAATTGTGATGACCGCCGTGGAAACCACCTCTAGGTCCCATGGCCTATGACAACTCCTGCTCCAAAAAAAAAAATGACTGGTGGAACAGCCACTAGGTCCCATGGCCTACGATGTTTCAAAAACGATGTTTCAAATGAGATTACTGAAATTGTTCTGCCTGAACGCGGAATTCAGCGAAATACCGGAATGTAATGGTTACGGAATTTCGTCCTGATGGAATTCCGAATTTCCGCGGAATCGGAAATCGACCTTACCGATCATCCCTAGCTCTGACTGAAGTCAGACTGGATTAGCTGCATGCTTGTTTCAGGTGTGTGCTTCAGCCACTACTGCAGCCATAGAGATCAGCAGGATGCCAGGCAACTGGTATTGTTTAAAAGGAAACATCCATATCCCTCTCAGTTAAGGTTCCCTTTAACCTCTTGCTGACTGCATCACGCCGATTGGCGTAAAGTCCTGGGGCTCTGTTTTGCTGGAGATCCTGTGCAGGCTGCGCGCGCATCTCCTGCTTGGGGGGCGGAGCTCCGCCCCGCCTTCAGTCTCCAAGCGGCTACTGCCGCTCGGGAGACTGTTAGACGGCATGATCTCCGTCTATTTATATGGTGCAGCACTGCGATCACACGGCTGTCCCCTGGGGGACAAGAGAGCGTTCGGCTCTCATAGGGTGAAGCCTATGAGAGCTGATCGCCATGATTGGCTGGCTGGGGGGAGGGAGGGATGGAAGGGGTTTAAAGGAACAGTTCCCCCCCCCCCCCAAAAAAAAACACGAACAACAATATTTATTTAAAAAAAATAAACATGGGGGGAGCGATCAGACCCCACCAACAGAGAGCTCTGTATGTGGGGAGAAAAGGGGGGGGGGGGGGGGAATCGCTTGTGTGCTATGTTGTGCGGCCCTGCAGCTTGGCCTTAAAGCTGCAGTGGCCTTTTTTACTAAAAATGTCCTGGTCACTAGGGGGTTTAGCCCTGCAGTCCTCAAGAGGTTAAAGATGGTAGGAAACTACACTCCCCTCTAACAGTCTCTTTTAGTAACACAATGGAATGGCTGTGCTTTATAAAACAAACTAATGCTGAAAGATAACATACATTTACCATAAACTCCAGCGGTGAACAGACCTAAAGCGAAGGGATTGTCTTTTTTTTCCTAAGTGATAGCCGGGAATCTGAAGTGAAAATAAACTTATGATATAATGCATTGTATGTACAGTATAGTACAGCTAAGAAATAGAACATTAGTAGCACAGATATGAGTCTCATATTGTTTCCAGTACAGGAAGAGTTAAGAAACTTCACTTGTTATCTTTGCATAAGAGCTTTTCTGAGCTCTCTGACCCAACTTGGTTGGCTACAGTGCTTTTTTCTGAAGCACTTATCTCAACCTGTCTCTCATTATTTCTTGTTTGTTTAAGGTTCTTTTTGCTAGGAAGTTCAAAGGGTCATTAGCTCTGCTCTGTTTCATCTTTTTAAGTACAGAGTGTAATTTGTAAACTGCAAATATTAGAGAATGATGCAATGTTATAAAAAAAAGCTATATAACTGAAAATAAAAATATGAGACTCTTTTCTTTGCTACAAATGTTCTATTCATTATCCGTACTACACATACATTTAATTATATCATAGCATAAGATTTTTTCGCTTCTGTGTCACTTTGAAGAGTTTTGTAGTTTTAGTTTCATGACATTGACGGTTGCTGTTGCTGTGAGTACCATGCTAGCCCCTGTAACCTAAACAATGCTCGTGTTGACAATCAACTATTTCATATTCTTTGCATTCATTTCCCTTGGAAATGTCAAGGATGGATCTCTAATGCTTCAATACAAGCGAGGCTGGTTTACTCAAACACTCATAGATAAGAGAATTTCTCCTGTTACATTGAATCTATTCTCATCTACTCTTGTCTCAGTCTGAACACAACTAATCTGAAGATAAAAACAGTAACACAATATAACAATGCTGCTAAGGCATGGCAGGTCAAGGTGGCCTCAGGAAGATAACAGTGGCTTGCAAAAGTATTCGGCACCCTTGAAGTTTTCCACATTTTGTCCTATTACTGCCACAAACATCAATCAATTGTTTTGGAATTCCACTTGAAAGACCAATACAAAGTGATGTACATGAGAGAAGTGGAACAAAAATCATACATGATTCCAAACATTTTTTTACAAATAAATAACTGCAAAGTGGGGTGTGCATAATTATTCAGCCCCGAGTCAATACTTTGTAGAACCACCTTTTGCTGCAATTACAGCTGCCAGTCTTTTAAGGTATGTCTCTACCAGCTTTGCACATCTAGAGACTGAAATCCTTGCCCATTCTTCTTTGCAAAACAGCTCCAGCTCAGTCAGATTAGATGGACAGTGTTTGTGAACAGCAGCTTTCAGATCTTGCCACAGATTCTCGATTGGATTTAGATCTGGACTTTGACTGGGCCATTTTAACACTTGGATATGTTTTGTTTTAAACCATTCCATTGTTGCCCTGGCTTTATGTTTAGGGTCGTTGTCCTGCTGAAAGGTGAACCTCCACCCCAGTCTCAAGTCTTTTGCAGACTCCAAGAGGTTTTCTTCCAAGATTGCCCTGTATTTGGCTCCGTCCATCTTCCCATCAACTCTGACCAGCTTCCCTGTCCCTGCTGAAGAGAAGAAACCCCAGAGCATGATGCTGCCACCACCATATTTGACAGTGGGGATGGTATGTTCACAGTGATGTGCAGTGTTAGCTTTCCGCCACACATAGCGTTTTGAATTTTGGCCAAAATGTTCCATTTTGGTCTCATCTGACCAGGGCGCCTTCTTCCACCTGTTTGCTGTGTCCCCCACATGGCTTGTGGCAAACTGCAAACAGGACTTCTTATGCTTTTCTGTTAACAATGGCTTTGTTCTTGCCACTCTTCCATAAAGGCCAACTTTGTGCAGTGCACGACTAATAGTTGTCCTATGGACAGATTCCCCCACCTGAGCTGTAGATCTCTGCAGCTCATCCAGAGTCACCATGGGCCTCTTGATTGCATTTCTGATCAGCGCTCTCCTTGCACGGCCTGTGAGTTTAGGTGGACGGCCTTGTCTTGGTAGGTTTACAGTTGTGCCATACTCCTTCCATTTCTGAATGATCGCTTGAACAGTGCTCTATGGGATGTTCAAGGCTTTGGAAATCTTTTTGTAGCCTAAGCCTGCTTTCAATTTTTCAATAACTTTATCCCTGACCCGTCTGATGTGTTATTTGGACTTCATGGTGTTGTTGCTCCCAATATTCTCTTAGACAACCTCTGAGGCCATCACAGATCAGCTGTATTTGTACTGACATTAGATTACACACAGGTGCACTCTATTTAGTCATTAACACTCATCAGGCAATGTCTATGGGCAACTGACTGCACTCAGATTAAAGGTGGCTGAATAATTACGCACACCTCACTTTGCAGTTATTTATTAGTAAAAAATGTTTGGAATCATGTATGATTTTCATTTCACTTCTCACATGTACGCCACTTTGTATTGGTCTTTCATGTGAAATTCCAATAAAATTGATTCATGCTTGTGGCAGTAATGTGACAAAATGTGGAAAACTTGAAGGGGGCCGAATACTTTTGCAAGCCACTGTAACAGTGGACTTCCAAGTCTCATCTTTAACCACTTCTGTACCAGAAACCTCTGACCCCTTATGGATCAGAGACTGCTGGTACGGTAAAACGCCGCTTCCCGACAAATCACTGCACATACCCGCTGCTCTCGCAGGTCACAACGCTGTCCCATCGCTGCAGGCTCCTCTCTCTGCCGTCTCTATGACAGCAGACTGCTGACAGCCGGTCAGGAGCGGCTTTCATTGGCTCCTGACGCTGTCTATCAATGGGAGCCAATGTGATTGGCTCTCCGTGATCACACGGTCAGGAGCCAATGAAAGCTACTCCTGACCTACCTACAGAACTCTGCCGTCTTATAGACAGCAAAGCGAGCCAATTGCGACAGGTTCAGAGCGGCGAGATTGGCGGTATTGTCGGTAACGGTGGGGACGCGAGCAGGAAGTAGAATTCTAGACATCCACTGCAGGGAGTAAAATTTCAGACATCCACTGTATTACGTGTCTACGTTTTCTATAGGCACTCCAAAGGTATTGTGAAGTTTTGTTTTAAGTTATTATGTTATACTGATAAAATTTTGTCAGTGTCATCATTGGTCCCTAAAGGCCCATACACACGTCGGATTTTTTTAAACGACGGGTCGGTTGGACGTCCCGTCGTTCAGTCGTTCGGACGTCAAATCGGGCGTGTGTACAGTCCGTCGTTCAGGTGATAAGACTGGTCTTGAGCAATCCACCAGGACTGTACACACGCCCGATTTGACGTCCGAACGACTGAACGACGGGACGTCCAAACGATCCATCGTTTAAGGGCCTTTATCCTTTATTTCTTTTACAGATTGTTTCAGAAGTGGCTAAAGTGTCGTATAGAAATGATTAAAGGTAACAGCATAATAAAGTTCCTGCATTTGAAGGGTAATAGTGCCCGGCAAATTCTTGATGAGATGATGGCAGTTTATGGAAACGATTGCCCATCTTATGACACTATTGTGGGGTGTAAAAGGAATTTTCAAAAGTAGTCACCCGTTTCTTAGGGCTGGTGCACACCAGAGCGGTTCATGAGCTTTTTTAAAAACGCTAGTGGTTTGAAAACCGCTTGGGTAATGTATTTCAATGGGCTGGTGCACACCAGAGCGGTTCGTTTTTTCCACAAACGCAAACTCGGGGGCTGCAGCATTTTTTTAGATTTCTGAGGCGTTTCTGCCTCAATGTTAAAGTATAGGGAAGTGGAAAACTGCTCTGAAAAACACTAGATCAGGGCGTTTTTCAAGTGTTTTTGTTACAGAAGCTGTTGTTCAGTAACAGCTACTAAACAGCTTCTGTAACAAAAACACTCTCTAAACATACCTAGAATCGCTCTAAAAATCTGCTTCAGAAACCTCTAGTGTTTTGCAGATCTCCTAGAGGTTTTTGGCGTGCACTGGCCGTTACAGAGGAGCCAAGATCTGGAAGACCATCATTGACAAACGATGTGGGCACATTGAAGAAAGTGGAATGTTTAATCCTGGAAGACAGATGAACAATCATCCAAAAGATCATGACTGAAACTGGCCTAAATATAGAAGGGTAGGGTCGAGGCACCCAAAATATATGGGTGTTAAAACTTAAAAACGTCATGTCCTCAAACAAATTACCTCATGTACGGTAGTTGACCTCATGAGGTAACAACATTTAGCAATCCTGGTAGGTTGTAGTCATGCTTTACCTCATACGGTAAATTTTAGTCATGTGAAATATTTGGGGTACCATAATTTATCTCTAATAATCCCTACTCATCAGTTAATTTTTATAGCTAAAGCTGAAGGTAAATACTCCATTCTCCTCCTTCTTGACCTTTCAGCAGCTTTTGACACAGTAGATCATCCCCTACTCCTCCAGCCCCTTCAGTCCATGGGCATTCACGATCTTGCCCTGTCCTGGCTTTCATCCTACCTCTCCAACCGCTCCTTCACAACCGCCTTCAATGAGTCCTCATCCACCCCCAACCACCTCTCGGTGGGAGTCCCCCAAGGTTCAGTCCTTGGCCCCCTACTGTTCACCCTATACACATCCTCCATTGGCAAGGTTATCTCCTCCATGGGTTTTAACTATCATCTGTATGCAGATGACACCCAGATCTACCTCCACACCCCTGACATATCCTCCACTACCATGGACAAGGTCTCCTCCTGTCTATCAGCCATCTCCTCCTGGATGTCCGCTAGGTTCCTGAAACTAAACCTAGACAAAACGGAATTTATGATCATCCCACCCCGGACATCCATAAACCTCCCAGATGTGCATGTCACTGTTAACCACACTACCATTCACCCTACCTCTCAAGCCCGCTATCTGGGTGTCACCCTGGACTCCGCACTCTCCTTCACTCCCCACATCCAAAACCTCACAAAGTCCTGCAACTTCCACCTTCGTAACATCTGTAAGATTCGCCCTTTCCTGACCTCTGCCACCACCAAACTCATCATCCATGCCCTCATAATTTCCCGCCTTGACTACTGCAATGCCCTGCTGTCTGGTCTCCCTATGACCCGAACAGCCCCACTGCAGTCCATCATGAATGCAGCAGCCAGAATTATTCACTGCTCCCCCATCGCTCCACCATGGCGGATCCCCTCCTTGAATCCCTCCACTGGCTTCCTATCCAGTCCAGAATCAGATTCAAGATACTGTGTCTGACCTACAAATCTGTCCACAAAACCTGTCCAACCTACATTTCCGATCTTACTCAGAGGTACACACCTAGCTGCTCACTCCGCTCTTCCAATGAACTTCGCCTAACCGCCCCCCCGCATCACCCAGTCCCATGCACGCCTCCAGGACTTCTCAAGAGCTGCTCCAACACTATGGAACTCCCTACCTCCACCCATTAGGGCAGCCCCCTCCTTCAACATCTTCAAGAAAGCCCTCAAAACTCACCTTTTCACTCTGGCTTACTACCCCTCACAAGTGTTCTAAACCCACAGCTGAACTCTGGTCTCCTACCTCTCGTGTCCCTACCTCTCCCTTTAGATTGTAAGCCTTTGGGCAGGGTCCTCCTCCTTTTGTGTCCAACCTGATCATGCACCTCCATTACTGTGAACCCATGCTAGGCATCTGAGTGAACCTAACTTGCCTAATCTCCATGCTCCCATCCAGTAACTGACTAAGCATTACCTTGTACTCATACTGTGCTGCATGATCTGATGTTTCTTGTATTCAGGTATTGTCATTTTGCTGTATGTCACCCCTAAATATTGTATGTATTGTATTTATTGTCCAGCGCTGCGTAATATGTTGGCGCTTTATAAATACAACAAATAAATAAATAAATAAATATATACGTTATATACATGGTTTTATAGGTATGATTTTAGATAAGGTTTTATTAGGCATGGCCAGTGTATATCCATTATCTACAAGATCGTATATTCTTGCTGGAGACAATTATATTATTATTATTCTAATAGATTTTTATACCCATGTAAGTAAGTAGGAATTATTTGAGATACAGTGGCTTGCATGCCCCCTTGAAGTTTTCCACATTTTGTCACATTACTGCCACAGATATGCATCAATTTTATTGGAATTCTACAAGAAAGACCAATACAAAGTGGTGTACACGTGAGAAGTGGATCGAAAATCATACATGATTCCAAGCATTTTTTACAAATAAATAACTGCAAAGTGGGGTGTGCGTAATTATTCAGCCCCCCTGAGTCAATACTTTGTAGAACCACCTTTTGCTGAAATTACAGCTGCCAGTCTTTTAGGGTATGTCTCTACCAGCTTTGCACATCTAGAGACTGAAATCCTTGCCCATTCTTCTTTGCAAAACAGCTCCAGCTCAGTCAGATTAGATGGACAGCGTTTGTGAACAGCAGTTTTCAGATCTTGCCACAGATTCTCGATTGGATTTAGATCTGGACTTTGACTGGGCCATTCTAACACATGGATATGTTTTGTTTTAAACCATTCCATTGTTACCCTGGCTTTATGTTTAGGGTGGAAGGTGAACATCTGCCCCATTCTCAAGTGTTTTGCAGTCTCCAAGAGGTTTTCTTCCAAGTTTGCCCTGTATTTGGCTCCATCCATCTTCCCATCAACTCTGACCAGCTTCCCTGTACCTGCTGAAGAGTTGCAACCCCGAGCATGATGCGGTCACCACCATATTTGACAGTGAAGATGGTGTGTTCAGAGTGATGTGCAGTGTTAGTTTTCCGCCACACATAGCGTTTTGCATTTTGGCCAAAAAGTTCCATTTTGGTCTCATCTGACCAGAGCACCTTCTTCCACATGGTTGCTGTGTCCCCCACATGGCTTGTGGCAAACTGCAAACGGGATTTCTTGTTCTTTTCTGTTAACAATAGCTTTCTTCTTGCCACTCTTCCATAAAGGCTAACTTTGTGCAGTGCATGACTAATAGTTGTCCTATGGCCAAGTCTCCCACCTGAGCTGTAGATCTCTGCAGCTCGTCCAGAGTCACCATGGGCCTCTTGACTGCATTTCTGATCAGCGCTCTCCTTGTTTGGCCTGTGAGTTTAGGTGGGTGGCCTTGTCTTGGTAGGTTTACAGTTGTGCCACACTCCTTCCATTTCTGAATGATCGCTTGAACAGTGCTCCGTGGGATGTTCAAGGCTTTGGAAATCTTTTTGTAGCCTAAGCCTGCTTTAAATTTCTTAATAACGTGATCCCTGACCTGTCTTGTGTGTTCTTTGGACTTCATGGTGTTGTTGCGCCCAATATTCTCTTAGACAACCTCTGAGGCCCTCACAGAGCAGCTGTATTTGTACTGACATTAGATTACACACAGGTGCACTCTATTTAGGCATTAGCACTCATCAGGCAATGTCTATAGGCAACTGACTGCACTCAGATCAAAGGGGGCCGGATAATTATGCACACCCCACTTTGCAGTTATTTATTTGTAAAAAATGTTTGGAATCTTGTATGATTTTCGTTCCACTTCTCCTGTGTACACCACTTTGTATTGGTCTTTCATGTGGAATTCCAATAAAATTGCTTCATGTTTGTGGCAGTAATGTGAATAAATGTGGAAAACTTCAAGGGGGCCGAATACTTTTGCAAGCCACTGTATATTCTGGTATGGTATCCCAATTGAAATCTTACCTTTATGTTACTCTTATGGTGGCTGGAACCATGTTTCAGTTTCAGGGCTTTAAATGCACTTATATCTTTAGATTATTTAACTGGTTTCTAAAACTAATTCTCCGCATCTAGATTAAATGATACAAATGGTATATTAAGTATGAATATCTGCACATATATGGGAATGTATATATAATATATATATATATATATATATATATATATATACATTCCCAAATATGTGCAGATATTCATACTTATTACACCATTTGTATCATTTAATCTAAATGCAGAGAATTATATATACACCTATTTGTTGTTTTAGGCATTTTTGTATTGACCTGAGGAGGCGGGCCATGACCCGTAAAACGCATTGTCAATTTTTTGAGTAAATATTTTGACCAGTTGAACTGGTGTCTATATCATCTGGAGAGGTAAGCAATTACTTCTCATTTACAAGTTATGTTTGAAAGTTTTAAGACCCATATATTTTGGGTCCCTCCACCCCACCCTTTTATCAGTCAGACCTCTTTTTACAGTTTTCTGGATAGTGTATTGAGCTAAAGAAGAGCAACTATCCAGTATCTGGCAGGACCTGGAGCACCGAGTTAGTGTTGGGCGAACAGTGTTCGCCACTGTTCGGGTTCTGCAGAACATCACCCTGTTCGGGTGATGTTCGAGTTCGGCCGAACACCTGACGGTGCTCGGCCAAACCGTTCGGCCATATGGCCGAACTAAGAGCGCATGGCCGAACGTTCCCCGAACGTTCGGCTAGCGCTGTGATTGGCCGAACGGGTCACGTGGTTCGGACCCGAACGCGCTCTGATTGGCCGAACTGTCACGTGGTTCGGGTAAATAAATACCCGAACCACGTCATATCTCCGCCATTTGTCTGTGGGTTTAGCTTTGGGTAGGCAGGCAGGGTAGTTCGCGCTCCAGCCACGCTAGCCAGGGTCCCCCCCCAGTCATTGTGTGTCACTGCTGGGAACAGTAGTACACCGCTCGTTCAGCCACACTATATAGCATTCTGTGTACTGTTCTGTGTCTGCTGGGAACAGTGGTACACCGCTCGTTCAGCCACACTATATAGCATTCTGTGTACTGTTCTGTGTCTGCTGGGAACAGTAGTACACCGCTCGTTCAGCCACACTATATAGCATTCTGTGTACTGTTCTGTGTCTGCTGGGAACAGTAGTACACCGCTCGTTCAGCCACACTATATAGCATTCTGTGTACTGTTCTGTGTCTGCTGGGAACAGTAGTACACCGCTCGTTCAGCCACACTATATAGCATTCTGTGTACTGTTCTGTGTCTGCTGGGAACAGTGGTACACCGCTCGTTCAGCCACACTATATAGCATTCTGTGTACTGTTCTGTGTCTGCTGGGAACAGTAGTACACCGCTCGTTCAGCCACACTATATAGCATTCTGTGTACTGTTCTGTGTCTGCTGGGAACAGTAGTACACCGCTCGTTCAGCCACACTATATAGCATTCTGTGTACTGTTCTGTGTCTGCTGGGAACAGTAGTACACCGCTCGTTCAGCCACACTATATAGCATTCTGTGTACTGTTCTGTGTCTGCTGGGAACAGTGGTACACCGCTCGTTCAGCCACACTATATAGCATTCTGTGTACTGTTCTGTGTCTGCTGGGAACAGTAGTACACCGCTCGTTCAGCCACACTATATAGCATTCTGTGTACTGTTCTGTGTCTGCTGGGAACAGTAGTACACCGCTCGTTCAGCCACACTATATAGCATTGTTTACTGACACTATATAGCAGACTATATAGCATTGTGTGTACACCGCTCAGCCAGACTATATACCATTGTTTACTGACACTCTGTGTACACCGCTCAGCCAGACTATATACCATTGTTTACTGCCACTCTGATTCTGCTGGGAACAGTAGTACACCGCTCGCTCAGCCAGACTATATACCATTGTTTACTGACACTCTGTGTACACCGCTCAGCCAGACTATATACCATTGTTTACTGCCACTCTGATTCTGCTGGGAACAGTAGTACACCGCTCGCTCAGCCAGACTATATACCATTGTTTACTGACACTCTGTGTACACCGCTCAGCCAGACTATATACCATTGTTTACTGCCACTCTGATTCTGCTGGGAACAGTAGTACACCGCTCGCTCAGCCAGACTATATAGCATTGTGTTTACTGCCACTCTGTGTACACCGCTCAGCCACACTATATAGCATTGCGTACTCTGCCAGTCAGTGTGTATATTGCTGGGATCAGTAATACTCCACTCACCGTCAACCACTATATGAGCTCAACATGAGTTCCCCAGAGACCTCCGCTGTGAGCAGCACTCCCAACAACAGCAACAGCCAACGCCCCACGCAAGCTATAACATCCACCCCAGCAGCCAGTGGTCAGCAGCAGCCCTCCCCGGAGGAGAACGTTGTGTCCATCAGTCCGTCGCCAGAGCGATTAATGAGGGCTGCCATTGAGGAGATGATGGGGCCTGATGTGGAGGAGGAGGTCTGGCTCAGGCCAGCATCCCAAGTTAATGTTGAGGACGATGAGGGGTCTGTGTCTGGGGATGTTGGGGTGGCAGAGGTGGTGGGTGGGTCAGACTCAGGAGAAGAGTTGTATGATGAGGATGATGATCGGGACCATCTGTATGTGCCTCAGAGTCCGACCCCGGAAAACATGTTGTATCGTGTGTTTAGGTACTAAAATCTGCGTTCCCTCCCAGTAGTGTTGGGCGAACAGTGTTTGCCACTGTTCGGGTTCTGCAGAACATCACCCTGTTCGGGGTGACTATATAGCAGACTATATAGCATTGTGTTTAATGCCACTCTGTGTACACGGCTCAGCCACACTATATAGCATTGTGTTTACTTCCACTCTGTGTCTGCTGGGAACAGTAGTACACCGCTCACCCGCCACTGTATAGCATTGTGCTCTGTGTCACTGCTGACAATAGTGGTACACCGCTCACCCACCACTGTATAGCATTTCTGTACTGCCACTGTACTGCTGCCAGTCAGCGTGTACTTTAAGGATAAGTGAAATGAGGAAGAAATCCGGTGAAAGAGGGAGGGGCAAGGGAAGAGGTGTTTCCCCTGACGGTTCACGTACAGGCCACAGGGGAGCACCCAAGAAAACCCACTCAATACTGCCCATGTTGTCCAGGACAACAACCCTCACAGATCCAAAAGAACAGGACCAGATAATTACTTGGATGACCTCTCAAGCGTCCAGCAGTGGGTTAAGCAGCACCAGCACATCACGCACGAGGTCCGAGTCCTCAGCCAGTTAAAGTCTGGGCTTTCTTTGAAGACTGCACTGAGGATGTTACCATGGCGATTTGCAAGGTGTGCAAGACCCGCCTGAGCAGGGGGAAAAGTATTAACAACCTCTCCACCACCAGCATGAGCCGCCACATTCTATCCAAACATCCCACTCTGTGGGCAAACGCGGCAGGACAGGGTACCACCAGCAACACTGCCTCCCTTGGGTTCACCAGACTCACCACCAGACCCGCCTCAGCAGCAGCAGTAGCCCAGCCATTGCGTGGTTCACAACATTCACAAACATCAGACGATGCTGACACTGTCACTTTCCGGACTAGTGCTCTTGAGGTCTCCCAGTGTTCATCAAACACAACAACCAACAGCCCTTCGGTGTGCAGCGCTACGGTTGAGTTGTCTGTCTCTGAGATGTTTGAGCACAAGAGGAAATTGCCAGCAAATGACCCCCGGGCCGTGGCAGTAACAGCCAGCCAGCATAGCCAAGCTTCTGGCCTGCGAAATGCTGCCATATCGAGTGGTGGAGACAAACAGCTTCAAGGGCATGATGTCAGTGGCCATCCCACGTTACGTGGTTCCCAGCCGCTACCACTTTGCGCGCTCTGCAGTGCCTGAGTTGCATGAGCACGTGGTCAGCTAAATAACCCGAAGCTTGAAGAATGCCGTTGCCTGCAAGGTTCACCTCACCACTGACACCTGGACGAGTGCGTTCGGCCAGGGTCGATACATCTCCCTTACCGCGCACTGGGTGAACCTTGTGGAGCCTGGCAGCGATTCCTCACCTGCTACGGCGCGGGTGTTGCCCACGCCGCAAACAGCTGGATAACAACAGCAGCACCTACCTCTCTGACTCCTTCTCCTCCAACGCATCTCAAAGCTGTACCTCATCCGGAAATGCTAACCCAGCACCAGCAGCAGTAGGATCGTGGAAGCAGTGCAGCACAGCTGTTGGCATGCGTCAGCAAGCGTTGCTGAAGCTGATCTGCCTTGGGGATAAGCAGCACACAGGGGAGGAAATTTGGAGGGGAATAAAGGAACAGACGGATTTGTGGCTGGCACCGCTGGACCTGAAACCGGGCATGAAGCTAGACACCTGGCACGAACTGGCAATGTACGCAATAGAGGTGCTGGCTTGCCCGGCAGCCAGCGTTATGTCGGAACGCTGTTTCAGTGCTGCCGGAGGCATCATCACAGATCGGCGTATCCGCCTCTCCACAGAAAATGCAGACCGTCTGACTCAAATTAAAATGAATCAATCCTGGATTGGAAACGACTACGCAACACTCCTGGACCCCAACCAAGTAACATGACCGATGAACATCTGGGATGGTTTAGCGTTTCCGGTCCCTGTTTATTGAACCTCTCATCTGTATTACATTTATGACTGCATGGCGGCAAAAAGCATTGCTGCTATATCCGCACGCTTTTTGTCCTCATGCAAGGCCTGGGTTGTTGTGTCTCACAAAGCGTGGCCTTCTCCTCCTGCGCCTCCTCCTGTTCCATCACGTGTGCTGCTGCTGCTGCTGCTGCTGCTGGGTTACCGTTGCCGGTCCCTGTTTATGGAACCTCTTATCTTTATTACATTTATGACTACATGGCGGTACAAAGCATGCTATCCGCACGCTTTTTGTCCTCATGCAAGGCCTGGGTTGTTGTGTCTCACAAAGCGTGGCCTTCTCCTCCTGCGCCTCCTCCTGTTCCATCACTTGTGCTGCTGCTGCTGCTGCTGCTGCTGGGTTACCGTTGCCGGTCCCTGTTTATGGAACCTCTTATCTTTATTACATTTATGACTACATGGCGGTACAAAGCATGCTATCCGCACGCTTTTTGTCCTCATGCAAGGCCTGGGTTGTTGTGTCTCACAAAGCGTGGCCTTCTCCTCCTGCGCCTCCTCCTGTTCCATCACGTGTGCTGCTGCTGCTGGGTTAGCGTTGCCGCGTGGTCCCTGTTTATTGAACCTCTTATCTTTATTACATTTATGACTACATGGCGGTACAAAGCATGCTATCCGCACGCTTTTTGTCCTCATGCAAGGCCTGGGTTGTTGTGTCTCACAAAGCGTGGCCTTCTCCTCCTGCGCCTCCTCCTGTTCCATCACGTGTGCTGCTGCTGGGTTAGCGTTGCCGCGTGGTCCCTGTTTATTGAACCACTTATCTTTATTACATTTATGACTGCATGGTGGTACAAAGCATGCTATCCGCACGCTTCTTGTCCTCATGCAAGGCCTGGGTTGTTGTGTCTCAAAGCGTGGCCTTCTCCTCCTGCGCCACCCTCCTCCTGTTCCATCACGTGTGCTGCTGCTGGGTTAGCATTACCGGTCCCTTTTCCTGGAACCTCTTATATGTATTAAATTTATGACTGCATGCCGACAAAAAGCATGTTACCTGTGCAAAGAAAACAGACATTTCCCGCATTTAAAAGACAGTTTTCCCTTTGAAACTTTAAAATCGATTTTCTCAAAAACTATAAGCTCTTTTTGCTAATTTTTTTTTCCTCTTGTACCCACTCCCAAGGTGCACATACCCTGTAAATTTGGGGTATGTAGCATGTAAGGAGGCTTTACAAACCACAAAAGTTCGGGTCCCCATTGACTTCCATTATGTTCGGAGTTCGGGTCGAACACCCGAACATCGCGGCCATGTTCGGCCTGTTCGGCCCGAACCCGAACATCTAGATGTTCGCCCAACACTACACCGAGTGGAGACTGAATTTCCCGCATGCTTATACGGTCTGGTATCCGGCCGGAACTATAACCCACCTTTGTGAGTATATAAGTGGCTGGATAGCAGGGCCGGATTTACAGTTCAGGAGCCTAAAGGCACAGAAGTTCTGGCGCCCTAAGCCCCGCCTATCAGCACAGGCCACACCCACAACTCACGCCTCCTTTTCTTACAAAAACTAATGTAGATATTACCAAAGGCAATTAGAGAACACTAACAATATGCAGATATTGCCAATGACATGCAGAATTTACCAAATATATGATATTACCAACAACAAGAAGATAATACAAATCACAACAAGGCATTAATACAGATAACGCACAGTTTCTAATTACAGGCAGGTACTAGTGAGTAGATTTTAGTGATGGGTAGATTCTATTGATAGGAAGGTTTAGGTAGGCAATATGGATGGTCTGTGAGTTGATCCATATTTGGTTGCAATTAGTCTGCTTGTGGGAAGCAGCTGTGTCCTGCCTCCCCACATGGAAACAGCACACTGTTTGGGTATACCCAAGTGATGTCACACTAACAGGGCCGGGCCGAGGCATAGGCTGGAGAGGCTCCAGCCTCAGGGCGCAGTGTAGGAGGGGGCGCAGAATTCATTCAGCTGTCATTCCTAATTGTGTATGAAGCAGAAAGAAATAAGAAAAGGGGATACATGGCAGTGACTGCAAGCCAGATAACTAGATATTAAGGTGTTGGGGAGGTTGTGGGCCCTGTGGCGCCTCTTAGTCAATAGCAATCAGTGTGTGATGGCTGGGGAGGCAGGGATGGAGGGGCGCACTTTGGTGTCTCAGCCTTGGGTGCTGGAGGACCTTGTCCCGGCTCTGCACACTAAGGACTGAGCTCAATCCTTACAGGTGACACTTATTATAATAGGCGCCTCATCAGTCCTCAAAGGATATCTTAATCCTAAACATATCATCAAATTGTGTGTGTGTGGTGGGGGGGGGAGAGGTTGTGCATGTGCTTACTGTGTTTCCCGTGTCCAAGCATCTGCGTCCATTTGCCCGTTTTCCTCCCGTTCAGAGTCCTAGTCGGCACCCTGTGACTCTCACATACTATGCTGTGCACGCGCAGTTTGTCCGACAGGTACGTCTTGGTGCGAGAGTGCGCACGTAAAGCACTTGGAGGTTCCCAGCAAGTGCGGTCACAAGGCGCCCAAGTGGACATACTGCGCATGCACAGTGTAGTATGTCTGGGCTTGAGAGCGCCAACAGGACCCTTAGAATGGGGAGGAAAATAGGCAAACGGAGGCAGACACCGGCCCACGGGAGGTGCAGTAAGAATATGTACAGCTCCCCTCACACACAGACAATTTGAGGATATGTTTAGGACTAAGATATCCTTTAAAAGAAATATCAGGCATTCGCGAAAATGTGGAAAATGCGATGTACTTACCTGTTGCTTCCTCCAGCCCCGGAAAGCTATGTGTCCCTTGCTACAGCTCTGCTTCCAGCTGGTCTCCAAAGGTCCCCTCGGTTGCAGATGCCAACCTGGCAAGGTCGTTATTTTCTGCGCCAGTGTGCGGCTGCTCACGATCACGTAGCCGGGAGATATGTGCAAATGCAGCACTTCTGCGCCTGCACAGAACACTCCTGGCTACATGAGCGTGATCCCGCAGGTGCAGAAGATACCAACCTCGCTGGGTTGGCATCTGCAACCGAGGGGACCTTTGGAGACCGCCTGGGAACGGAGTTGCGGCAAGGGACACATAGCTTTCCAGGGCTGGAGGAAGCAACAGGTAAGTAGATCGCATTTTCTTTAAAATACATACTTCCTTTAACCCTCACGGATCTCTAGCTGAGAGACTACATTACTTCCTCCTTCTAAACGTGTCCCCTGCTGAGGCAATCCTATGCTTCCCCTTAAGGTGCCCATACACTCGTCAGATTGGCAGCAGATAGATAAGAAATGCATCTGATGATCTATCTGATGCGTTTTTAGAACATTTTTTACCAGGATAGAATTCCAATAGATTTCAGTTTGAAATCTATTGAAATTCGATCTGATGGCATTTTTTTGCCATCAGATTTCCATTAAGGCCAATGCAAACTGATAAGCAATCTCATCAGATCGACCTAAATTTTCCACCCTGCCAGTTCGAAGGAAATCCATCGAAATCGATCGAAATCGGCCATCGATCGGTCGATTGGCCAACCGATTTGCAAACGATCAATCGATCGATCGGGATCGATCGGTCGGCCAGAAAATCGGCTGAGTGTATGGGCCCCTTAACTCTTTCAAGTGGTTCCCCTCCCCATTTGACACCAGAGCTGTAGCCCACACGCTGTGCAGCAATCACAGCATTCCCTGCTGCTCTCCCCACCACTCGCCTGTCACTTTACTGACCCTTTGCCTGCACGTGTGAAATGGAAGGGGGGACGGAGCTTTATGTACTTAGCCTGGCACTGCTTTCTCCTCCTCCCTCCTCCTCTACAGACTTTGTAGTGACTTCAGTAACTTTCACCCCTTATAACCCCCTGTGGCTACAGAGTGAACAAATAAATAAAGCCAGCCGGAGGACAGTGTACGCTGCTCTCATCTCTCCGACACCCCGGTCCATGGCACTGCTGTCTGTCACACTGTCTACATCTCACTGTGCCCCCAATAGAATACACACAGGGCGGGGGGCGGAGTTGTAATGTAAACAGTGCAGCCTGGGCGGGCAGTGTTTCCTCAAACTCCCAGCCAGCAGCAGACGGACAATCTCACCGCCCCCGCCGCCTATGCACGCAGCTGTTGTTCACACAAGTTATAGTGCTGCGTGCAGGCATGGAAACGGCGGCCCGGGGAGAGCGGGGTAATGAATGCGTGTGTGCATGTGTGTTGTCACTAGCCACCCGCAGCCCGCCTCTCTCTGTAGTTGCAGCCGCGGCCACACCATTATCATGTAAATGAGGGCGCGAGCGGCCGCTATTGCACTTTCACTTATTTAAATTTAAAGGGGACATGACACAAACCCGCCCTTTGACCAATCAGGCGCCTGTAGGCACGTGCCTAGTGTGCCTTATGGTAAATCCGGCCCTGCGGGATAGTGTAATGGTTAAGGGCTCTGCCTCTGACACAGGAGACCTGGGTTCAAATCTCGGCTCTGCCTGTTCAGTAAGCCAGCACCTATTCAGTAAGGAGTTTCTTGGGCAAGTCTCCTTAACACTGCTACTGCCTACTGAGTGCGCTCTAGTGGCTGCCTCGCAAGCGCTTTGAGTCTGACAGGAGAAAGGCGCTATACAAATACTGCAATTATTAATTATTATTATATACTCATATATACTTTTGTCCCATAATACTGCACCATTGGGCTCCTGGTCTCTCTCTACTTCTCGTTTAGGTGCTCTTGATCCCTGAAAGAACCACCGGAGGAGCGCACAGCTAGGATAGGCATGCGCAGTATGCGACGGCTGGCAGCGACTGACAGATTTACCTAGACAGACAGCAGAGGATTGAGGCAGCGAGAGAGCCAACAGCCTGAAGGGGGCTAAAGAAAGCCCCAGGTATGTATGAATACTTTTTTTGTTTAGTCTTAGGTACACTTTAAGAACTACAAATCAAAGCAAACTTTTTGTCAATTTTTTTTTTAGAATTTTATGATACCCCTTCATACTTTGTAATGTGCTATAGAAGATGCCAGCACTATATAAATAATAATAATTACTGCAATCTAAAGGAATTTGAGAGGCATGGCATTACTCCTTTTTACCATTCTGGGCCTTATCATATGATTAGAGTAGGCAGGTCTTCCCATCAGGGCCGGCGCTACCATGTGGGCAAATGGGGCAATTGCCCCAGGGTCCAAGCATCCATAGGAGCCCCAAGTGTCTGTCACCATCTCCCTCAACCCCTATCCCCCTCCGTAGTACTATGGAGGCGGTGGTGACAGGCACACACTCACCTCCTCTAAGTTCCAGGCGTGGCAGGTCCGCCTGTTTTCTCTTTTGTGTTGGTGCTCTGCACTTTCTGCTTCTCCATTTGGGCTGTAGTGCCTGTTGCGAGGAACAGGAAGTGCAGAGCAGGAACAGTACAGGGAAGACAGATGGGACTTCCAGCACCTGGAACTTGGAGGAGGGGAGTACCTGTCCCCATTGTCTCCTTAAAGAGAACCCAAGGTGGAGAGATGGGGGGCAGATGGGATACTGAGGCATGTTCTCTGCCTAATGACATGGCTCTGTGTCCCCCCACTGCTGCTCTCTGCCCCCCCACTGCCGGGCTATAGCCCCCCAAGATTAGCAACAATATTTGTCGCTATCTTGGAGGTAAACACAGGGAGAGGGATTCCCTGTTCAAAATGCCCCGCCAGGGACAAAACCAGCAGGGCTCTCTCTCCCTGGCCACGCCCCCTGCCACTCCCCCGCCTCCCTGCATGCTGGATGAGAGACACACAGTCTCTCCTTGCAGCGTCGTGACCCAGAGATCATGAAAGTGAACGTGGGCCAGTGCGGCCCACAGGAGCGGCGGGGAGCGGCAGTTTTTGCTGCTACCTGATCCGCTCAGCCACCCACCTCAGGCTCTTTTTAACGCTGCAGGAAGGGGGTCGTTAGGAGCACATCTGAATACTATACTAGGGAGCGGGGGTGAGTGTCAAGGGGGCCCTCAGGTTATTTTTGCCCTGGGCCCCCCTTGTAGCTAGAACCGGCCCTGCTTCCCACTTAGCACCTTCTCAGTTCAGCACTTCGTTTAGATCAGACAGGCAGGGCTCTGCAGTAAAGACTGATGATATAATGCTTTCAGCGTACACAAGCAATGTGGTGAAACTAGAGTCATACATTCAATGGCATCTATTATTTACGCAACCGTTTTTCTTTAAACATCAATAGACAGACTAGGCTCTATGTACTAACCAACAACAAAGCACCTTAGCTGTATTACAGGAGCTGTGCAAGTAGGCAGGGGCGCCGCGAGGCATAAAGCGAACCAAGCGGTCGCTTGGGGCCTCACAATCTTAGGGGCCTCGGCGGCTCCGTGACGTCGGCGTGACGTCACTTTTTCCCCGCAGCCCCGCCGGGCTGGCAGAGCAGAGCAGGGCTACAGGAAGATGGCCGCCGCCGAAGCCCTGCTCTGGAGACTATGTCTCCAGTACAGGGCTTCGGGTGGCCATCTTCCCGACCCGTAGCCCTGCATGAATCAGCGCGGGAGATTGGAGGAGGAAGCCAGGAAGGGAGCTCCGTGGGAACTGCGCGCCTGAGAAGCCGGCCGGGAGAGGAGACCAGGGAGAGAAGACTTCTGCCAGTGCCAGCCTGCCAGGTGAGTAAATTCTTTTCTTTTTGCAGCCGCAGCCCTAATTGCGAATTTGCGATTGATTTCTGCTGAACTGTGCCCTAAATGCATTTGATATCTGCTGAAAATGTGGCCCTAATTGCGATTGATTTCTGCTGAACTGTGCCCTAATTGCGTTTGATATCTGCTGAAAATGTGGCCCTAATTGCGATTGATTTCTGCTGAACTGTGCCCTAAATGCGTTTGATATCTGCTGAAAATGTGGCCCTAATTGCGATTGATTTCTGCTGAACTGTGCCCTAAATGCGTTTGATATCTGCTGAAAATGTGGCCCTAATTGCGATTGATTTCTGCTGAACTGTGCCCTAAATGCGCTTGATATCTGCTGAAAATGTGGCCCTAATTGCGATTGATTTCTGCTGAACTGTGCCCTAAATGCGTTTGATATCTGCTGAAAATGTGGCCCTAATTGCGATTGATTTCTGCTGAACTGTGCCCTAAATGCGTTTGATATCTGCTGAAAATGTGGCCCTAATTGCGATTGATTTCTTCTGAACTGTGCCCTAAATGCGTTTGATATCTGCTGAAAATGTGGCCCTAATTGCGATTGATTTCTGCTGAACTGTGCCCTAATTGCGTTTGATATCTGCTGAAAATGTGGCCCTAATTGCGATTGATTTCTGCTGAACTGTGCCCTAAATGCGTTTGATATCTGCTGAAAATGTGGCCCTAATTGCGTTTGATTTCTGCTGAAAATGTGCCCTAATTGCGTTTGATTTCGGCTGAAAATGTGCCCTAATTGCGTTTGATTTCTGCTGAAAATGTGCCCTAATTGCGTTTGATTTCTGCTGAAATGTGGCCCAAATTGCGTTTTTATTTTCTGGTGTCTGGGGTAACTGTTGCTGCATTTATTATTTAATGGTCATAGTTGGCTATATTTGCTGTGCTACGGTTAAGCTTCGCCCATACAATGTCATGGCCGCGCCAATCTTTCGGCGCGCTACGCGCGCCTCAATCACCCCAACATCCATTTTTTCCCCGCAAACAGCCCCGCCCCAATCCGCCCTCCTGCTCCACCCACATGTCATGGCCACGCCCACTTATGCGGGATAGCCACACCCATTTTTCGCCGCGGCGCGCTTCGCGCGCCGCAGGATAGGGCCTCTTGCTACAGTCCACTTGGGGCCACAAAAACCTTAGCTGCACCCCTGCAAGTAGGTCAACTCTCAGCAGGCTGCTCCTGGTCTCCAGTAATGTGCTGCTGAACATATGGAGCTCTCGCTCTACATACTGTCATGACCCCACTCTGGCAGAGAAGAACTCAGGATGCCTGTCAATTATCTACAATAAATTCACAGCATTACCTTCCACGGGGGACAGTGCAGCACTGCTGGGTCTTAATTATATAATGAAATCACAACCACAAATGGCTGCGCTGAGTTTACGCAAGCAGCAGAGATTCTTTACTTAACGAGAGGCTGCATCCGTATCCTGTGAGCGCAGGCAAATCTCAAAACATTTCCCTGCTTGATAATGCTTCCACGTCTTCTTTCAGTGTGATATTTTCTTTGATCTGAAATTGATTTTATTTGTATTATATGTGTATAGAGTCTGTGCCGTCCTCTATTCAATAAGCCTCTTCCACTGTTTAACCTCCCTAGCGGTAGGATTACTTTCAGATTTTAGGGTCTAAAAGAGGTACAATTTTTTCACAAGCTTTTATGGTGCCCATACATGGTACAATTTTTTCATTTTTTTTTTTCGATTACATAATTTAGTTCGATTTTTCCGTTAGATCTAATATAACGTGTCAGATCGGATTTTCATTGAAAAAACTGGATAATTGTTAGTTTTTCTTGATCGCAAAAATAAAAATCTTTTAAAAACTTTAATTCCATTTGATTGTTTTGGTTGAATAAACGGGAAAATCAAATGTTTATATTGTATCGTGTATGGGCACCATTAGACCCTAAAATCAGGGAAAAAAAATCATACCACTAGATAGATCTGTGGCAGCCCCTGCACATTACTCACCTCCCCTGGATCCAGAGCTGCAATTCACCATCTGTCCTTCAGGTGGCGCTCTACCCCTATAATGAGATCACTGTCTGTCATCATGACGATGGACGGCAATCTCACCAGAGAGCCTCTCAGGACCGGAAGAAGAATGGCTGCCAGTGTCTGGAACTTGGGGGAGATTAGTTACAAACTCTCGTAGGTTCTGCATACACCTCCCTGCAGCTACCCCGAGTCAGGCTTGGGGTTATCACTCTGAGCTTCAGATTTCCGCCCCAAGCCTGACTCGAGGTTATAGCTAAGGAGGTTAAATGTCACCGGACTAGGGTGACCTGATGTCCCCCAAAAGGAGGACAGTTCCTCTTTTTTTTAACATGGTGTCCTCCAGGCATTTAAAAAATTCATAAAAATGTCCTCATTTCACAAAATCATGAACAGAGCTGACCAGTTGTATATTATATACCGAGATTGAGAAGCATTTGGCCATTCTCCATTCACCTGCATGACGTTACATTACCACGTTATCAATAATTATCAAGTAGTGGGAGTGGCAACATTGTTTTACTGTATATTCTTGTTTGGCCCAACCTTGCAACTGACAGTGGTTAGCGGTTGATTGTCTAAAAAAGTGATAACTAATACGTTTTTGTAAAATGTCAAACCAAAATAAACACGAGTCTAAAACCAAAAAGAAAACATTTTTGTGTTTTGAGACAGGACGAAAATAAGCTGGTGCATATGGTAACCATGGATATAGAATATATATTTGGACATTTTTGTCCTCCTTTTTGACTGTGTTCTCATTTTTATCTGAACCTATCTGGTCACCCTACACCTGACCGCAATGGTGGGCACTACAGGTGGTCCATGAGAGCCTAATTCCTGCAAATTTCCTGAACATTGTATGCAGTAGGAACCGGACAAATAAAAAAAAACAGGAAGTGAATTTGATTGGCCCAGTTCCAAGCTGCATTCAATTTGCAGAGAAGCCAAGCTTGGATTAATACCATCCTTTTGACACCTTCTAGTAGGCACCATCAGCACTGCTAAAAATATATTTTTCCTTTAACCACTTGAGGACCGCCCCCAGCCGATGGGCGGCGGCAAGGGCTGAGCCCAAACGACCGCAATACGCCCATCGGCGGCGGGTGTGGTTATGCGTCGATCGCGTCTTTCGTGACACGATCAGCCGCCGGCGACAGGCTCTGCCCCCCTCGCGCTGTAACCCGCCGGCCGGGTTACACAAAACACATTATACTACTTCTTCTGAGCACGGCAGTACCACATGTGTGGGTAAGGCTATATAACATTTACAATTTCCCTATGCTAAAATAAAGGCAGCATTTTGCATGTGCACAAAGTAATTACGGCACTTGTTTTTTTTTCTGTGAGAAATTAATATTTAAATGATGCTATATTTCAGTTACATTCACCATTTTAAAACACAGTCCGGTCTCAAAGCAAGTACCGCCTGCAAAAATTTGATTAACAGAGAGTTAGCAATGGCGTCTCTCTCCACTGTGGAAACATCCTATAGAGGCAACCTGGGGCTGATTACCATGGCTATAGGAGCGTACGAGAACTTAATGTATTCCCTGGCTGCTCACCTCCAATCCGCCTCTGCACAGAGGACTCGTTTCAGTGAAGGCCTTGAGAAAGGCTCTGCGCTCGAATGTATTTCCAGGGAAGAGAAAGAAAGGAAAGCGCCTGGGTTTTATTGACTCCAATGTCTGTCTATTTTATCACCAACATCCAGGAGAAGGTTAGAACGATGTTGTCACGTTTTATCACCTCTGAACACACGGTGAGCCTATACGGTCATAAATATCCACTTCCTTTATAAGAGAAGAAGCTTTGTATTAGTATGTTAGCCATAGCACTGCGTTTTATTTCTAAACTCCCGGGGAAGCATGTGATCAGTTTGTTCAGGTGATAGATATGTAAGTTTGCTAGTTGTGATCATGTGCAAAGTAGGATGCGATAACGGCAAATCAGAGATTTCCAAATCTATCAGCTGATCAAACAAACCCCATGCTTATCCATGATTGCCAGGTGATAATTACTCACACACTTTACAGTTGTTACCACTTCCATTCCTCTCTGTGAATTTATATCCTTTGTTTAAATTTTAGAATTCTGCCATTATCTTAAGTACTTAAATTTTAACTTTAGGAATCACTCCTTAACTTAAAGGACATCTGTCGCGATAATATTAAAATTTAAAATGTGAGGAAAATACAGCCCGCTGCGGCTGTAATTTATGGGGGAGAGCGGAGCGCAGGGGGACTTAGCGGGAATTCAACTGTAGCAACAGAGTCTGGGCACTATAGCCAGACCCAGCCTCTGTGTATAGATTTCTTTCTACGACCCCCACCTCGGGTTCTCTTTAAAGACAGCAGAAGAGCTTAGTGAATTGTGGCCAACGTTTCTAACATGCAGTCCTGGAGTATGCCTAAGTAAATGAGGTCCCATGGGTCTTTCCACTTCTTGTTTGACCTTTGCCAGAAGACACAGTTGAGTTAGTGTAAGGCTATACCACTTTTAATCAGTGATGCTCGTAAACTACGCCAGTGCGTATCTACGCGTCGTAGTTCCACATCTACGCATCGTAGTAGGTAGGCGAAGTTTCAAAACTACACTTACGCATTTACGCGTAGCCGAAGTACCGCTATACGAAGCTTCGCCCGCTACGTGTAGTTGACGTGTGTATTGCGAAGTCGAATACACGTGCGGTAAACGCATATATTTTTCCATGTACGGATCATTGTTTTTGCTTGCGCATGCCCAGATATTATTGCCCCTTCTATGCGTATACAATTCTGCATTGGAAGGTGGAATGTACGCATATAAGAGTTCACGCATGCGCATATTTGGCGGATTAATGCGAAATGTTCCGCATAAGGGCATAAGCGTCCGCATACACTATGCTTCACACTTCATGTAATTGCGTATTTTAACGCGTAGTCTACGAAATGCATACGTAGCGAATCTTCTGATTTCAAAGCCGTAGTTTGGCAAAGCGTAATTGCGTAAACTAGGCCTAGTTCCAGCGTAGCGAAGTTGGCTCACTACGACCATCCTGGCTTTTAATTTCCCGATGCTGAAAGAAAGCTACCCAACTCACATATGGTAGGACATCTATCTTATCCATAAATGTCAACGTTCGTCACTTTTGCACCAGTTGTTTGCCTGTGACTTATGCACCTACCTTTGAATACAGCAAATCCATATGTTATGGTTCACACTATGCTTGGATATTGAATACATTTGAATTTACTGCAGTGCCTAATGGAACTTGTTTTTACTCCATTGATCAATGTTATGCATCTATTGCTAAGCTAATCATGAGTACGCAGTAATTACCATCGAGGTGGTAGGTGGTGACTCAAACCTCCTGTCTTTACTAGAGATGGCCCGAATGGTTCGCCGGCGAACGGTTCCCGGCGAACTTCCGGGGGTTCGCGATCACGGAGAACCACAAACTTTTGCGGAAGTTCGGTTCGCCCCATAATTCACCATTAGGGTCATCTTTGACCCTCTACATCACAGTCAGCAGGCACATTGTAGCCAATCAAGCTACACTCCCTCCTGGAGCCACTCCCCCCCCCTAATAAAAGGCAGGCAACACCGGCCATTTTACTCACTCGTGTGCCTGCAGTAAATAAAGAAGGGACAGCTGCTGCAGACTCTCACAGGGAAAGATTAGTTAGGCTCTTTAAGGCTTGTTAGCTTGCTCCTTGCTAATTCTTATTGCTAAAATAACACCGCACAACAGCTCTTTTGAGAGCTAATCTTGTTCTTGTGATCTATTTTTTTTCTGTGTGTCCCACTGACACTTGTGTTGCATAGACAGCCTTGATAATTCATACTGTGTGTGTGCCACTGCCAGGCCCAGCACATTCAGTGACTACCTGTGTGTATGACAGGTGCACATTGTAATACCCATTACTGCATATACCTATCTACCTGTTGTTCACAGTGCACCCACCCACCTACCTACGTGAGCTGAGCGCACGCAGTGTCACTGTGCCTGTCTGCTACCTGTTTGTGTGTGACAAGTGCATATTGTAATACCCATTACTGCATATACCTACCTACCTGTTGTTCACAGTGCACCCAGCTACCTACGTGAGTTGAGCGCACGCAGTGTCACTGTGCCTGTCTGCTACCTGTCTGTGTGTGACAGGTGCACATTGTAATACCCATTACTGCATATACCTACCTACCTGTTGTTCACAGAGCACCCACCTACCTACATGAGTTGAGCGCACGCAGTGTCACTGTGCCTGTCCGGTACCAGTCTGTGTGTGACAGGTGCACATTGTAATACCCATCACTGCATATACCTACCTACCTGTTGTTCACAGTGCACCCACCCACCTACCTACGTGAGTTGATCGCACGCAGTGTCACTGAGCCTGTCCGGTACCTGTCTGTGTGTGACAGGTGCACATTGTAATACCCATCACTGCATATACCTACCTGTTGTGTTCAGTGCATTTACCTACCTATGTGAGTGCATGCAGTGTGATATACCACTCCGTGCATACCTGTTAACTGCACCTGTGTGACTGCACATTGTATTAGTCAAGTCAGTGCATACCTTTCACTTCATCCCCCCCAATATGGACACAACGGACAAAACAGGCAGAGGTAGAGGCAGATACTAAACAAATTTCAATGGTTACGCAGCCTCATAGAGTATACCAAGTCACTTTTATTGTATCAAAACTTAAAAACACCAATCCTCAAAACATATCTATCACAGGCCACACATCCCACAAAAACCCCCTTAAAAACAATACATGCGGATTGCATATATGACGTAGGCTGCGTTTCAAACAACACTAGTTTGGACACATAAGTATAGAGGCAAACTACATCTGGCTAGATAAATAATTTTTCCACACTTGGCTTTCGCCCACGCACTCATTCATCATACACACATGTGCCAGGGTAATTGGATATGGGGGGGCCCCCTCTTAGAATAGCTTTAGCTTTCTATCAGTTCAATTCGCATATGATGCTGAGAGAACTTGGATTATCAGCCTCTTTATACACACAGGGATAAGGGGTGTGATTAGCTCTCACCCATGTCCACGTAGGTACCCGATTGCCTAAATATCCGCTGGTTCATAGAGTTTAGTCCATACTGCTTGAATGGCCTAGGAGCGTAACTCTGTCGGCTCCATCGCGCCAGGGACATCAAACACGGAGGACGCCAGCCCGGAGTTCCGTAAGCTACAAGTGTGGATGAGCGCTGCAGCACACGCAGCCGCTTCAGCTCCGCCCACCAGCGCGTTTCACGTCCTAGTTGGACGTTTCATCAGGGTGTGGTTTCGCTAGTAGACGTCACCTCATATGTAGTGATTCAAGCTCCGCCCACAGCATTACGTTACCATGCTGACCATTTGTTATTACACTGCATGGAATGTATCACATGCGGCTTGCCCGTGCTTAAAACTGTAACATGGCCACTACGCAGGTGTTTTGTTGAAGGAAAACCATATCAACAGTAGAAAGTAAATGTCCGGATTGGTCAGCCAATACCCAGAACTTTGTATATCACAATTGATTAGCATAAACCATAATATAGCAGCGCAACAGAAATCATCACAGAAGGGGAAAGATGTCTGTGTACTCAGTTCACAGTGCAGTTCCTCATGACAATTTATCATGATAACATCACATCAGTCCAATGGGTTTTCTCCATGTTGTGGGCTCACATCAACGCCCAATGGATAGTTCATTTTTTAAAAGGCACATATTACCCTTAAAGGCACAGTCACCATTTACTGCGGATCCAAGCATGCAACATGCTTTATCCATTTATACAACATGCTTTAGGTCCCTTACAGGCGATAACAGAATACAACGATCATCTAAAGGGGACATACAGTGATTGAGCATGAGGAAGGCTCCAAAATAGATACCCCATTTTTACAAATGGCATGATTTTCACTTAACGGTATCTATTGGCCTTCAAAAAAGAGGTAGAGGCAGACCCAGAGGAAGGCTACCTAGCAGGTCTGTGCGAGGTTGTGTTGATGTGATTTTGTGCAGCCCTGGCCCAAAGTACAGTGCTCAGAAGAAGGCACGTCCCATCAACTCCCAAGATTGTCAGGACGTGGTTGACTATTTAACACAGAACGCCTCATCTTCCACAGCCACCAGCGCTGCTACAAGCACCACATCTGTTGCATTTGACACTTCGCAGGAGTTGGTGGGGAATTAACTGATTCACAGCCATTATTGTTACAACCAAATAAAGGCGCTAAGCAAGTTACACCACCTCCTATGTCTGAGTTAGGCGGCGACACTATGGACGTAATGTGTGAGGAGGAGGATGATAAAGTACCTGCTGTTGGTGCAGTTTTGGAGGTGTCTGAAGCAATCGAAGCTAGGCAGGATGATTTTGATTATACGGATCCCACACGGGTTCCTAATAGACAAAATGACCAAGGGGACAGTTCAGAGGGGGAGTCAGAGGAGTAGGAGGAGACGAGGTCCTGAACGAAGCAGCAGGAGCTTGTTGTTAGAAACAGCTGGTGGCAGTGTCCAGTGCCATGTATCACCACCTATGTACAGCCAGCCAACATGCCCTTCAACATCAGCTGCTAATGCCACCATTGTGCCATCACCCCAGGGGGGCTCAGCAGTTTGGAAATGTGTCTGCCTCAGATCGGAGCAATGCCATCTGTTGTCTCTGCCTCCAAAAATTAAGCCGTGGAAAGGCCAACACTCACGTAGGAAGAAGTGCCTTACGAAGGCACATGGAGAAAAGGCACAAACGGCAATGGAAAAAGCACCTGAGCAAAAGCAGCACACAAAAAAAATCTACCCTCCTTCTCCTCTTCCTCTTTCTGGTGCAGCATCTTCAGCCGCTTTCGCCCTTGCACCTTCACAGCCACCCTCCTCCACTCCACCTCTGCCCTTGAGCGGTTCCTGCTCCTCTGCCCACAGCAGCCAGGTGTCCATGAAGGAAATCATTGAGCGGAAGAAGCCAATTTCTGCCATTCACCCCCTTGCCCGGAGTCTGACAGCTGGTGTGGCAGAACTGTTAGCTCGCCAGCTGTTGCCATACAAGTTGGTGGACTCTGAGGCGTTCCGTAAATTTGTGGCCATTGGGACACCGCAGTGGAAGATACCAGGCCGCAATTATTTTTCTAAAAAGGCGATACCCAAACTGTACCGTGAAGTTGATAGGCAAGTGGTGTAATCTCTGGCACACAGCGTTGGGTCAAAGGTCCACTTGACCACGGATGCCTGGTCTGCCAAGCATGGTCAGGGCAGGTACAAAACTTACACAGCCCCAACACAGTCAACCTGGTGACCAATGGCAAGCAGGGAGTATGTGGCTGTGCAGCGGACCAACTTGTGACACCTCCATGGCTTGCAGGCAGGCCTCCTGCCACCTCCTCTCCTCCTGCTACATCCTCTTCACTGTCGTCCTCCTCCTCCTCCTTGGCTGAGTGGCACTTCAATTCTACTGGTGCTGCGATCTCCTTTCCAGCTGCACAACCCCATCTTAACAGGGCCTATGCTGCATGCCAGGTACGACGGTGTCACGCCATATTAGACATGTCTTGCCTCAAAGCGGAGAGTCACACTGGACCTGCTCTCCTGGCTGCTCTTAACAAACAGGTGGATCAGTGGCTGACCTCGCACCAGCTGGAGATCGGCAACGTGGTGTGTGACAACGGCAGCAATTTCATTTCCGCGTTGAATTTGGGAAAGCTGACACATGTACCCTGCATGGCACATGTGCTGAATCTAGTCATTCAAAAATTTGTGTCAAAGTACCCATCCTTAGAGGACGTCCTGAAGCAGGCCAGGAAGTTGTGTGGGCATTTCAGGTGGTCTTACACGACCATTGCACGCTTTGCGGACATTCAGCGGAGAAACAACTTGCCGGTGAGACGCTTGATATGTGATAGCCCGACTCACTAGAATTCAACCCTGGTCATGTTCTCTCGCCTTCTAGAACAGCAGAAAGCCATCACCCAGTACCTGTACAATTACAGTAGAAGGACACAATCTGGGGAGATGGGGCTGTTCTGGCCCCCGAACTGGACACTGATGCGAAATGCATGCAGGCTCATGCGGCCGTTTGAGGAGGTGACCAACCTGGTGAGTCTCAGTGAAGGCGCCATCAGCGACTTGATCCCATACGCTTACTTCCTGGAGCGTGCCGTGCGTAGAGTGGTGGATCAAGCTGTGGAGGAGCGTGAATAGGAACAGTTATGGCAGGAATAGTTGTGGGAGCAATTTACATCAGAATCAGATGTTTCCTCAACACCTGCGGCAGCACAGAGGGAGGAGGAGGAAGAGTGGTGTGGGGAAGAGGAGTCAGACTCGGATGATGAGAAAGGTGTTTCTTTGGAGTAGGAAGAGGAGGAGGCAGCGGCAGAAGAACAACCGCAGCAGGCGTCGCAGGGGGCTTGTTCTGCTCAACGTTCCCGTGGTATTGTTCGTGGGTGCAGGGAGGAGGAGGACTTACCTGACGTCACTGAGGTAGAGCAAGAGGAGATGGATAGTACGTCTGCATCCAACTTTGTGCAGATGTCGTCTTTCATGCTGTCCAGCCTGTTGAGGGACCCCCGTATAAAAAAACTCAAGGGGAATGAGCTGTACTGGGTGGCCACGCTACTGGACAAAGCGCCGGACATGTTACCAACTCACCAGAAGGCAGAAAAGATGCAGCACATGCAGAACAAGCTGGCAACTATGCTTTACAATGCGTTTAAGGGTGATGTCACAGCACAATGCAATAAAGGTACCACTGCCAGTAATTCTTCTCCCATGTCCACGCAGGCAAGGACAGGACGCTCCAGCAATCTCATGGTGATGTCGGACATGCGGACATTCTTTAGTCCAAAGCCTCGCCTTAGCGCTTCCGGATCCACCCTCCACCAACGCCTGGACCGGCAGGTAGCCGACTACCTGGCCTTAAGTATGGATGTAGACACTGTGAGCAGCGATGATGAACCCTTGGACTACTGGGTGCGCAGGCTTGACCTGTGGCCAGAGCTGTCCCAATTTGCCATCCAACTTCTGTCTTGCCTTGCTGTCACAGGGCCCCTAGTGGCCGGACCGCAAAATGCCTTCCAATCGGTTTCAGCACACAGACCATGCAAGCTGTGGTCGCAATCGGTGTGCAGAAACCGCTGGAATTTTGGCAGAAGACCGAATAGAAGGGAGCCTGTGAGTTACGGTAATACAATTTACACACTATTTCAGGGTATAACTGGCACCACCTCTGTTACCATGGGACAGAGGAGCCCGCTGATTCTAGACCTGCAAATAAAACGGTTAAACACACTCCATTCTGTCTAGCTAGCAACAATAGTAGCGACTCTTCAGAAGTCAGGGTTCAGTTTGTGCGGCTGAAAAGGAGGGTAGCTGAATAAACAAATGACGTTAGTGTCGTTTATTAAAACGCAATATAAATAATTAATATATACAGAAAATCATTAAAATCAACAATTATAGAAACATTAATAGCCAGTATGAAAATAAAAGAGAGGAAATACTTAGAGTTCGTGGAAATATGTCCTTCTGGGAAAATGTATAAAGTTCTTGGTTTCAGGTCAGTTCAGTTCAGTAGCAAAGTCCAAACAAGCCAGATGCCAGCATGCCCTCAAGCTGGCAAGAATGTAATCAGGATGATGTTTCAAAATGGAGGACCTTGATTTTGGGTCCTCTGCCATTCTTATACCCCTGATCCAGTAGGAGGGAGTGAGGGCGGGAACCGCACACCCCCTTAGAACATGAGATGAGTCCTCCCCCTTCCCCTGGGGACCAAAAATCATATCTAACCATATATGGGCTCTATCTCACAGAACCTTACAGGTCAGGGCAGATTTACTAACATTTTCAGGTCCGTCCCGATTTACCCAGCACCCTGATACCAAACATTAGGGGTAGGACCCCTGTGGTATCATCAGGGCACTTTCGAACTGCCTAACTGGCAGCCCTTTCCTCAGAATGTTCTGAAACTTTCTCAGTACCAGCGCCAGGCAAAGCCCAGCATGCTCTGTGAGTTTGGAGGACCTGCCAGCCTGGCAACACAGGAAATATGACAAATATAGAAGTTTATGGATTATTATATACATCTAGGAGTAACAGCAGGTCAGTTCTAGGTGAAGGCTCTTTGAAGCTAGGACAGCAGGTAGTTTTAGCTGTGATCGGGGCCAGGGAGTCTCACTCTCTCTCCTCTAAATTGGTTCTGTCAGGCTACTTATATGATGGATGGGCCCTTAGCACAGCTGGGTGCCTGAGACACTCTGCTGAAGGCTTCCTGCCATTTGGTAAAAGGAGAAAAAACCTGTCTTTTAAAAGAAGGAATGTCATTCTGTTCACTGCAATGACTGGGCAAATCTAACCAAGAAGCGATCAGAAGATTGACTGCGCAAATCTTTTCGATTCGCCTGCGTTTCTCACGGCTGTTCCGTGACACTTGCCTCAAGCGTCCTGTCAGAAAGGACCTTCAGCGCAGCTGGAGGCATTGTCCCTGAGAACGCAGCTGGAAGCATTGTCCCTGAGAAGAGAAGTCGCCTAAGTCACAAAAGTGTTCAGTACCTTACCTTTGTCAAAATGTAGAAACATGTAGTGTACTGTCTGCTTCAATACAGCTTGTGGCTGCATACAGCTCCTGAGTGCCGTGTCTTCTTTTCTTTTCGTTTTGTCAAAATGAATGAGGCATGGAACCTGGAGGGCTACTGCCCGCCCGAAGACTAAGTCAGTCACCACACACTGCATCTCTGCCAGCATGGCGTGTGACAGGCTGCCTGCCCCAGGACTAAGTCGCTCCCCACACAGCATCTCTGCCTGCAGGCCGGTTGCCTTCTCCGCCACCACCAACAGGGTCCAGGACTCAACGCAGATTCCTGAATTTTTAAGGCCGCTACTAGCAGCAGCCGCTATACTAATTTTTCTGGTGCGTGTACATGCCTGCCTAATTTTTCTGGCTGCACTGCAGCTGCAACAACAATAAAACAAAAAGCATGTGCATGTGCCCATTCCCCTTCGTGATCATTACCTTGCCGCGGTGAAGGGGCTTGCGTATCACAATGAAGCAATGACTGCTGGCTATATGAGTGTCTCGGGGGGTGGCACACCAAAGATAATAAGGTCGTTGCTTCATTGTGGACAGACCAAATTTGATCAGCTGGACAGTCACTGTTGTTCTATCATTGAGCTACCACATGACCATATGGGCTTGAAAACCACTACGGCCTGCACTCTGCCCATGGTGCGCACTAGTCCAGCATGGTCGTCACTACGCAAACGCGTTACACAGTGAGTTTGGTGTGTCAGTGTGAAGCAGTACTCTAATTACACCCCCTGATTGATGTATACACATGCAAGATGTTTTAAAGCACTTTAGGCCTGCAATTTAGCATTCAATGGCCTCAATTCACTAAGCTTATCTCCTTTCTTTAATAACGTTTCTAGAGTGGTCACCATGGTGATGAGGCATGTCGTATTCAGGAAACATTTTACCTCAGGCAAACCTAAAGTTAACTCTTATGTCTTTAAGTTAAAGTGGACCCAAACTAAAAATACAAGATTTCAGAAATAAAATCTATTTTCTAAATTATAATAATAAATAGCAGCCTTTTTTTCAGCTGCATGATGACAAATATAAAATATTTTACATTTATTGAAGGAACCCCTCCCTTCCTTTCATATTGCCGGCAAATAATCCGGCAAACTGGTGGAGTAGATGGTGTCCGGCAATGGAGGAATTGCTAATGGCTGCCCCCAGTATAACCCTAGTTATGCAAAGAGGAGGGTGAAAAGCATGCACTGAAATGCTCATAGGCTTGAAGGAGTGTTTATTTATCTTTGTATGTGTCAGAGTGGTGCAACTAAATATTTTGAATTAAAAAAAATGTTTGGTTTTTGTCTGCTTTAACTCTTTAATCCTTAAAATAACTCCACAGTTAAAGACAAGCTGTTTATTAACTGCGTGTGAAAATAACTACAGAGGCGGTAAATTAACTACAGAGGAGGTAAATTAACTACAGAGGAGGTAACTTAAGGAATGAAGGGATAAGATAACTCTCTTACTGTGTGGAGGTAAGTTTTCTCTTGCCTTATTATCTCCAGCATGATCTTAGTGAATTGAGGCCAATGTGATTTCTGCCCTTAAAACGCTGCTTTGCGTCCAATCCAGATTTTTCCCAGGGACTTTTGCCATGTATCCCACTCCGCCATGCTCCCCTCCAGGTGTTAGACCCCTTGAAACATCTTTTCCATCACTTTTGTGGCTAGCATAAATTTTTCTAGTTTTCAAAGTTCGCCTCCCCATTGAAGTCTATTGTGGTTCGCGAAAGTTTGTGCGAACCAAACTTTTGCGGGAGGTTCGCAAACTCGGTTCGCGAACCGGAAATCGGAGGTGCGGGCCATCTCTAGTCTTTACATCTACATTTCCGCTCTGCCAATAGAGAGACTGTAATCCTTATAGTGCCGGCTGACTGCATACTCCTTGACTTGAACCATTTTTAATTTCCCTATACTAAAAGAAAGTCAGCATTTTGCATGTGCGCAAAGCAATTACGGCACTTGTTTTTTTCTTTCTGTGAGAAATTAATGTTTAAATTATGCTATATTTCAGTTACGTTCAAGATTTTAATACACAATCCGGTCTTAAAGCGAGTACCGCCTGCAAAAATCTGATTAACAGAAAGTCAGTCCATTGTGGAAACATCCTATAGAGAGGCAACCAGGGGCTGATTACCATGGCTATAGGAGCGTACGAGAACTTAATGTATTCCCTGACTGCTCTCCTCCAATCCGCCTCTGCACAGAGGACTCGTTTCAGTGAAGGCCTTGAGGAAGGCTCTGTGCTCAAATGTATTTCCAGGGAACAGAGAAGAAGGCAAGCGCCTGGGTTTTATTGACTCCAATATCCATCTATTTTATCACCAGCATCCAGGAGAAGGTTAGAACGATGCTGTAACACGTACAGAAAACGTTTCACGCCATGCCGCGAGATGCCTCCTACAAGAAAACTCTATAATTGCAGATAGAAACTATCACCCTTGGTAACACGGTGAGCCTATACGGCCATAAATATCCACTTCCTTTAAAAGCGAAGAAGCTTTGTATTAGTATGTTAGCCGTCACGCTGCGTTTTATTTCTAAGCCACATCTATCTTCTGTAAACACTTGTAGACTCTTGCATAACATACTTTTTATTTTTTTCCCCTAGCAAATAATTCAATACATTATTATGGGACACGTTACAGCTGCAATCATCGACAGTCACATTTCCCATTAACTGAAAGGACCCCCACTGTCAGCTGTGAAAGGGAAACAGAACTGTTTTCAATCAATGTTACATGGCTTGTTTTGTAATGTCTATATCTTGTAGAAGAAAAACAGAATTGTGCTTAAACAAGGTGCAACTCTTATTACTTAAAGGGAACCCGAGGTGAGAGGGATATAGAGACTGACATGTTTATTTCTTTGTAAATGATGCACACTTCCTAGCTGTCATGCTGATACTCTGCTTCTAATGGCCCATACTCACGGGCTACAAATGTCGCCGCAACCACGTGGCGTGCGCGTTATGCGGCGACAGGTCGCCCGTGAGTATGAGGCGCGCACCCCGAATCGTCGCCCGTCGCTGCTGTCGCCAGGCGATTGGCGGCGGTCAATCGCATGGCAACTGTCGCTAGTCCGCGTGTGTACTAGCGACAGCAACATAATAGATAATGTACGGTGCTTCCGGCGAGAGGGAGGAACGTCGGCGACAGCTTCCGTCGCTTCAGTAATCCCTCTTCCGCGTGTGTACGCGGAGGGAGCTGGCGAGGAGCTGTCGCCGAACCTGTCGCGCACACGCTCCCGTGTGCTGGCGACAGGACAAGAAGTAGCCCATGAGTATGGGCCATTATACTTTAAGCCATAGACCCTGGACAAGCATGCAGATCAGATGTCTGTGACAAATCTGGTAAGATTAGTTGCATGCTTGTTTCAAGTGCTTGATTTAGACCCTAGTGACCAGAAAGATCAGTGGGAGTGCCAGGCAACTGGCATTGTTTAAAAGGAAATAAATATGGCGTCTTCCATAGGTCTCACACCTTGGGTTCCTTTTAAAGTAAACTGAGCACCAGGAAAATGTGCTTTCGGGGGGAGGGGGCGTAGAGAAGACTGTGACCATACATACAAGAGGCCATAGGTGTAGCCCCACCAAGACCTCCCTGGTGCTCAGTTGCCAGTTGCGTATGCACGTCCAATCTTGATTAACCAATTTAACCACCTCCATGTTGTATGATCACAGAGGGCATGGACAACTAATAATCACCATACTGATGTTACTCCAAGCTCTGTCTATAATCTAGCCCAAGAACCTATTCTGCTGAACAAGCAGAAGTCCCACAATGTACATACAAGGGGCCTTCCTACACCTTTTGAATGTACAATATTTATGTGTGTGAATAGTGAATCACCAAGCTAGTACAACAACAGAGAGCACTGTAGAAGGAGACAGAGGAAGAGAAGAACTCTTGCTGAAGTGAGACCACCAAGAGTCCAAAGGCAGAGCAAAATGGAACATTTCAGGAAGTGTGCAGGAAGTGTGCACCCATGATGGGTTACCAGACGTATTGCGTAGCTCTATGAAGAGTGAATGTTCTGCCCTCCTCACAGATTATATTAGGATACATATACAATGTTCATTTTCATCTCGACTGTTTCTAGTCATGTTTTCACCAGCCATTTCTCTGTACATCCAGCAGAATCCAGTAACTCTTCATGGGAGTAAAGGTGTGCTGAGATGTTTTGCTTCTCGAATCTCAACTTCTTGATTGGCTCTGAATATTATTGGGGTGAAACCCTCTTGGTCTTCTGTGAGGACAATCCACTTGGAGCCTGCAGACATTATGCAATATATTTAAGTCAGGATGTATCCATAGTAGGTGATCATCTAGATCTGTGAGTTTTTAGATGCACATTTCTTCTGAAAGACCAAAAGAGGCACTCAGTGATCCCCCAAATCACCACTGATGGAGAATCGAGTCAAGTGGTTAAGTTGTGGGCTGGGGGTTCTGTGCTGCATGGCAGTCATGGACTTTATGCAACGTTTGAGGTGAAGGTAGACAGGCCCTGTGCATCTGCAGCGTGCCTGCCCTGCCCTCACTCACCACCAGTCCTCCCCCAGAACACCATCAGTGGATGGGAGATTCACAGTCAGTAAAGAAGAACGTTGCACACAACAGGCCTGCAATTTTAACAGAGTACAGAAGGTCATCAAAAATCGCACTACATATTCTCAGTGCAGGCCACTCATCTGGTGTATGGCCTATGCCTGATGAAGGGCCATCACCCAAACATGTAGCATAATGAGCTGTTGTATGCCTGTTGTGTGTCGCCTCTTTGTTTACATACTGTGGATTTTTTTATGGATCTGGTTTGGTGTGGAGATACATTTCATGGAAGATGCAGATCAGCATCTATTGCTGTGAGAATTAAGCCTTAAGGCATTCATGCACTGTTGATCTACTGTGAAAATTAAGTTATTCATAAACTATTAACCCTTTCCAATCCTATCTAAATCTGACACTGGCCTTTTCCAGCATAGGTCCAATGTCAGATATACCTGTAGTTCAACATAAGAAAAATTGCTGCCGATAAGGGGCACTGTTGCCAGATAAAATCCGGCACATTATCAGCCCCTTTAGACCAAACTGTCAGACTAAGACTGATGCTTTGATTGCCACCGCGCCCGCACCCCTGCTGTGCCACTACATCAACAATCAATGAGACGTGCTTTCTAAAAGTCAGAACCCATCTATTTCACTTTATCTTTACCTCTATCAATAGATATCCAATATCTAGTGGAGGAGAGGGGGCACTTAGTCCTCTCTACCTTGGACCCAACCCTGGAGAACCTTGCCCTGGTCATGGCCATATGTTATATGTGACCAGTGAAAATTTTATTTTACTCTTATCCTCTATAATAATCCCTACTGTTTCTGCATCCAGCAGCCATCCCTGTTATTTTGTTACTGCGCATGAGCGCAGTAACGGACAGCTGGAGGGACCAGGGAGGCAGGGATTTGCGGGAGCGCGCGGTGGGCATGCGACAGGCACGCGCGGCGGGTGCGTACACATGCGCAGTGACTGGTGGCAGCGACGGTAAAAAAAAGACCTAGAGCCCGTTTTTAAACGGGCTTGGGTCTACTAGTTAGGAATAAAAACCCTATGTATAGGGTAGGCAATTTTTTCTGAATGCAAGATTGCCGTATCTTTAGAAAAAAATTCTGTGTGTCCATCAAGATGTCTATAAGCTATTCATTGATAAGATAAGTTCATTCTGGCTTTTACTTTTGTTAGTTGTACCTGGGGCTTCAGAACTCATTTAAATAATTTGACCCACGATTTATTATACAGTTATTTGTGTGGGGGTGTGAATGAGACTGCAACACCGCACACTATAATTCACTAACATCTCAGAAGCCCAATGTTCTGATTTAACCCAAGTGAGGGAGGGTTGAGAACAACTGCCAGTGCCACCAAACAGCAACAAAAAAAAGTGCTCTGATTTTCTGGATCTCTTATATTAGCTATTCTTTTCCAGCTAAAGTAGATCGAGCTTGTTGTGAAAACTCTGCACCGGTGGCCCTTACAACCCCACTAAAGAATCCACCAACCCATGCAAAGTTTATCAGAAATGTAATGAACGCTATAAAAATATTGATCCATCATGTGGGAACCTATTTCTCATATGTACACAGCACCACAAAGATGATTTTGTCCTATAAATAACATCACAAAGTCAATGGTGCTCTATAGATGAAGGGATGAGATAGGACAGTCAGTCTAACCCCAACCATACAAGCCAGAAACGGTGGAACCAGTCAGGTGGCGAAAAAAGGGAGACGCCAACTCCACGTGTGCTTACACTAGAAAATAGAATATATTTGGACTCGCTGTGTAGACTGCAAAGCAAATACTTGATTATTATCATTATTATTATTTATTGAATGTATATATTATACTGTACAACAGATAAACAGGGTCAACATAACAAGTTGGGACATACAGTATAAAGAGCACAGACTAAGAAACAATAAACAGGATCATGCAATGAGGTTGAGTGTCTTTAGTATCAAACGTTCACTTCCGTTCAAGTCTGTGGGCGGAGTGCCGGATGAGGGTGCATGATCAAGCTGGGAACATGAGGAGGATTGCCATGCCATGGGCGTACAATGTAAAGGGTGGCGGTAGAGACACAATGGCTGTGGCTGTTGAGCAGGGCATTAGCAGAATGTCTTAGGGCTTTGATGTGGAGGGATAGGTGAGCCTGGACAGGTGAGTTTTTAAAACCCATTTAAAGGGAATAAAGAAGGAGGTGAGCCTAATGGCTCGTGGGAGGGAGTTCCAATGCGTTTCAGATTATGGAGTCCTTAGTCATGGCTAGTGAGTAGCACACATGCCCTACATTTATATGGTTGCACAGAGTACTTAGCTACAAGGAAGGGGTGGAGAACTCCCCGACCCAAAATCGATTACCGCTGTGAGGTTGATTTAACCCCAAAGTTGCCTAAATGCAAAGGAAGTTACATATTGCATGCAAAATTGTTCACTGAATAACCTCACATCTGCAAGAAAAAAAGTCTGAAAGGCGTTAGTTCTTCAGCCATATTGTGATGTCTATGTTGGATCTGATCTTATAATAAAGTAATTTGCAGTCTACACAGCGAGTGCCTCCGTTTTCCAGGCTCTATAGATGAATAATAATGTATAAAATAACTGTTACCGAACATCATTTCAATGTTCTGAAGGTGGAAGACGTCCCGCACGGTGCTCAGGTGGAGTTTTCCATGACACAAGAGGATGGCCCTGGTGTCACTTCTGTCTTCTGGCGACCTCTTAGAATAAACACAAAAAGATTAGTTTACTGAGGGTGTATTCCATGTACGTTTGTCAGACATATTTCTGTGTCTCTGCTACTGCGTACATACAAGCTCTGTGTCCCTGAACTTCACCATTGCTTTTTGCCATGTCCTATTTTTAGGTATTTTCCACTTAAATTAAAGTGCACCTGTCACAGACCTGAGCATTTCATGCAGGGAATGTGACCTAAAAATAATAAAGATGCAAAATACATATTTACAGGCTACCCACAGCAAAAATAACTGATAGGTTTAGAGTTCCCTCCAGCTGAAATAATATACTTATTAAAACCATAGTCTAATTAGTCATCCTACAGCTAAGTACACGCTTCAGTTTTTTTCCTACACAGATATGTTCCATCGTGTTATTTTGATAATTCTGATAAAGAGGGTATATACTAAAATAAAATGTCACAAGAAATGTAATAAAGTGTGGTCAAGCTGGCTGCAATACTACAAATTGAAACTGGAAGCAGGGCCGTAACTAGAAATCACTGGGCCCCCCTGCAAAAATTTGGATGGCCCCCCCTCCTCTGCCCCCAGGTCCGTTTTGTGAGGCTGGAGGGGTCGCAGCTCAGGAGGAAAGTGTGCCCACACATTGGCAGGGAGGGGGGACAGTCCCCCCTCCCTCACCTCAGGCTCTCCTCTCTGCGCTCCAGTGTTTATTATCAGTGGCAACAGGCGGGCAGCAGAAACACATACTGTACCTCCATCACGGAGGTCTCCGATCTCTGACGCTATTTTCTGTTTAAACAGGAAGTAGCATGAAGCACTGAGAGATCGGAGACCTAGATGCTGGAGGGGAGCACAGAGAGGAGAGCCCAAGGTGATGGAGGGGGGGGGGCTGTCCACGTTTTCCTCTCATGCTGCGACCCCTCCAGCCCCACAAAACGGACCTGAGCGGGCCCTGGAGGGGCCCCGGGCCTCCCCGCGGGGGCAGGGGCTGCATCCCCTATAGTTACGCCAGTGAGGAAGAGTAAGTGTTGGAGCAGCATAACTACAGAGGGGCCCAGAGCTGTAAGGTGGCCCCAACTACTATTTCACTGCCTCCAATAAAGGGGCGTAAGTAGACCAGAACCTCTCTGTAGGCTGTTGAATGGTCACTGAGATGCCTTTAATAGTCAGATAGTAATTGACTGTCTAGATAGTTTTAAAAAGTACTGTTATTTTTTTTCTTCATATAATACCATAAGAAGTTTCTTTACAAAAATAAAGAGTAAGAATATTATTTCTCGACAAAAAAATCTACAGTGTATACTGGTGCTCTGCGATGTCAGAGGTCTCCTCTAGCACAGTCTGCCAGCACAGATAGATCTCCTAATAGTGGTGGAGCTGGCCACTGCACCACTGCCCCCCCTCCTTTCCAGGAAATTACTGTGCCCCCCTGAGTGCCCCCCCTGCTCAGTAACATACAGTTAACTGTTTCCAGGCTCCAGAGAGTACACTGAAAAGATATGGTCTGTAAAATAACTCTCCATGTCAGCCTCTATGTAGGCATTAAGTAATTCAAGGGTCTTATCTATTTGCCATAAATACTTTACAATCCTTGTAAGATCCCTTGTAGTTAATGTATCTGAATGACACTTATATTTGCAAAAAAAAATATCTCTACTGTCTTCTGACAGTGTGTGTGTTCTAACATTGTCAGTCAACAGGAATAGAGTCTGAAGAAGGGTTAATAGATGACAGTTTACTGCTTTTCTTTTAAATTAGCCAATATATGGTATTATCCTGATTCAAAACTTCCTGTCTGTGAAATACAAGCGCTAGTCTCCAGCAATGCTTAGCTACTAAGATAAGGAATTACACAGTGTTTCTCTTCCTCCTGCCCTTTCCCCCATCTCCTTGCTTGTAAAGTCGTCAGACACAGGCTGGGGGGCTGGATTGATTTGTCTGTGATCTGTCTACACAGAAGCAGCCTGCTAGCAAGTAAGGGTTAAAGCATGCCAGCCTCTGAGTTCTGTTTGTGATGTTTACATTTAGTTCTTATTATTACTGAACTAGTTAGCCTTTATTTTAACACCTGAGTTAGGCTAAAAATGTCTTAAAGAGAATCTGTATTGTTAAAATCGCACAAAAGTAAACATACCAGTGCGTTAGGGGACATCTCCTATTACCCTCTGTCACAATTTCGCCGCTCCTCGCCGCATTAAAAGTGGTTAAAAACAGTTTTAAAAAGTTTGTTTATAAACAAACAAAATGGCCACCAAAACAGGAAGTAGATTGATGTACAGTATGTCCACACATAGAAAATACATCCATACACAAGCAGGCTGTATACAGCCTTCCTTTTGAATCTCAAGAGATCATTTGTGTGTTTCTTTCCCCCTGCAGCTATCTTCCACTGAAGTGTCAGGCTGTTTCTTCCTGCAGAGTGCAGACAGCTGTGCCTGTATGTAATTCCTCAGTATGTGAAAGCCCAGCCAGCTCAGAGGAGGATTTATCCAGCTTGTAAAAGATAATAGAACAGAGAGAAGCTGCACTAATCTAAATATCACACAGGCAGTGTGCAGAGAGGGGCCTGGATGGGGGAGTTCATAGCAGAACCACAACACTGAAGAACTTGGCAGCCTTCCAGACACAGGCTGACAAGTCTGACAAGAGAGAGATAAGTTGATTTATTACAGAGATGGTGATAGTAGAACGTGCTGCAGTAAGCCAGAACACATTAGAATAGCTTTTGGAACTTGTAGGATGATAAAAAACAGGATGCAATTTTTGTTACGGAGTCTCTTTAAGCTCACCATACAAAACATCAATTTTGACCACCCAAATGGGCCCCGCTAGCCAGCCTCATGCCTCCTTTGTGCCCAGTCATCGCCTCGGATGGTATTAAAGACAGACGGTGAACACAACAGCTGGGCATGTGACAATTTTCAAGTTATATTAAGAATGGCGCCGTCCATATTCATCTTATTTTAGGCATCCATTACAGTGACTCTGTAGGGAATCCATACATATGCATTGCATATCTTGAAACAGAAGTATTTAATAGATGGAACAGTTGTTGCTTCTTACTTTGTAGAGATTTTCTTTTGTCTTATCCAACTATATGAAAAAGTCCCATAGGTCGCTCAAGCATGCTTGCTGACTCCTAGGTGATCACTCCTCACACCCTCCCACTTGATGGCTCATACTGTCTGCCCTTCACCTGGACAGCATGAGTCAATTCTGAAGCGAGGGCTGAGGTGGGGTCATGTGGAAGGCAATAGAGTTATCTGTAAGTGAACTACTCAGTTGTCTATTTTATTAGCAGGATTTCATGTAGCTGGATGTGAAAGAAGAAGGTTGTATAGGTAAGGAAACAGCATTTGTGCTGTTATTAAAGGGGAACTTCAGCCTAAACAAACATACTGCCATTAAGCTACATTAGTATGTTAATTAAAATAGATAGGTAATATATTTTCTTACCCACCCTGCTTTAAAATAACAGGCAAATGTTTGTGATCTCATGGGGGCAGCCATCTTTTTGGTTGAAAGGAGGTGGCAAGGAGCATGAGACACAGTTCCAACTGTCCTGTGTCCTGATCACCCCTCCCAACTGCGCGAGCTAGGCTTCAAATCTCAAATTCAAATTTAAAAAGAAAAAAATTGCAAAACAGTAGAGCCAGAACAACAACATCAGAAATCCCATCATGCTTTGCACAGCATCAGGGGAAAAATGCCCGGGCAGTTTTCTTCTGTCTGGCTAAAAATGAGGCTTGAGTAAGAAAAACAAAGTTCTGATGCTGTATTAAAACTGTTAAAGAAACACCAGGCCTTTTCAGTGCTGCTGAGTAGATTTTTAGTCTGGAAGTTTACTTTAAACATGTCTATTTCATATCATAATAACAGCAGATTCATATGCATGGATCCACTATAAGGTCACTTTATAGTAAAACACATTTCAGAAAATCATTTTAATAACAGCTAGAAAGAAATATTCTGTCATGATTCCAGTTCAAATTAATATTTAATTGTTCTAGCATAAGTTTTTTTTTTAAGTTGAAATTAGATTGGGTAGGATAAGTTATGTTCATAAGGTGGCCACGCACCATACAATTTTTTAAATATCTTTTCAATTCAAGAATTGCAATCAATTTTTCTGACTGATTGTAACACTTCAAAAATCTGACCAATGTACCAGACACCTACTGTATGTTCAATTTATTCCCAATTATGAAAAAAGTGATTGAAAACTCGTAAAAAATTGCTTGGGTCTGTACATTAAGTAATTGACAATCTACCACACACCATATAATTTTGATAATAATTGATCAGAAAAATCCAACACTCCCGATCTTCTTTTATCGAATAAAAAACGGGAAATTGGATCAGGTTTCTTAAACAAATGAAAAAAAAAAGCTTTTTATTTATCGAGACATCCAATGGTAATTTTCGAATTGGACTAAAATTGGATCTTTTATGGTGTGTGGCCACCTTTAGTGTACTATAACTGAACACTTTAAAGAGGAGCTGTCAGCCATACTATCTCAGAAAAAAAACACATATATAAGTAGATAAATACTTATTCTAATTACAGAACAAATGTATTGCACTGTCCACATTTTGATTTTTAGTGATTTTTCTATAGTAAAAAAAGAGAAAATCCTTCTTAGTATTCTCCATTTTAACTGTGTCTATTTTGAACCCAATCCTGATGTAATTTCCTCCCTTACTTTCCTCTGCCTGATTGTGTACGCATTGCCAGCCCTTCTCCCAGTCTTCAGCCTCTCCCACCCAGCTCTGCAATAGAAAGTGCATGAGAGATATTGGCCAATCAGAGAGGAACAGAAGTGTGGGAGGGGAAAACAGGAGGAAAAGATCATTCAGCCAATCAGGCTGCATTAGTTAAGTCTGGGCCAGTGCACACCAAAAACATCTAGCAGATCTGCAAACGCTAGAGGTTTTTAAAGCTGTTTTTCAGCATGTTTAGAGAGATTTTCTAAACATGCCTAGCTTTTTTGGAGAGTTTTTGTGTAGCAGATTCCAAATATTGTTACAGTAAAACTATTACTGAACAGCTTCTGTAACAAAGACGCCTGGAAAACCGCTCTGATCTAGCGTATTTCAGAGCGTTTTTCCACTTTCCTATACTTAACATTGAGGCAGAAACGCCTCAGAAATCTAAAAAATGCTGCAGCCCCCCGAGTTTGCATTTGTGGAAAAAACAAACCACTTTGGTGTGCACCAGCCCATTGAAATACATTACCCAAGCGGTTTTCAAACTGCTAGCGTTTTTAAAAACGCTCACAAACCGCTCTGGTGTGCACCAGCCCTCTGAGGGGAAAGTAGAGAAGCAAAAAAGAACAACCCAGCATGCCCTGCAACTTCCTTTGTGCGGTAATGTACCAAATAAGAGTCAGGTAAACTGGGGAATGATCATTTATCAACAGGAAAAGTAATAGTGATTTTTAATTTTGGATAGCCTGGTTAGCATCCTTATTACTTGTTTACCAGATAAAAATAGAGAATAGATTTTTGATTTTATGCCTGACAGTACCTCTTTAAAGCAAATCTGAAGTGAATAAAAGTCAGATAGTCACCTATGGAGAGAAATGCTCTTGATCCTATTGAGGCTTCCCGTTCCTTCCTCAATGTCCTGGTTCAAGCACTGTCACCCCTGTTCAATTCCTCGTAAGGCACTAGGGGCACTCGTGTCCCCGAGCACACATGAAGATGGGCAGCTCAGTAATGTGCAGGCTTAGGTGTGCACTCAAACAAGCCCGCTCATGCGCAGTACGGAGTGGCCCATCTTCGGGAGCGCCCAGGGACACAAGTGCTTGTGAAGCCTTCTGATGACTCACTGAGGTTGGACAAATAGCTCTAATGGGGGTAACAGCATTGGAACGAGGGCACCAAGAGAGGACAGGGAAGGTGCAATTGGATCCAGGGCCTTCCCTCTCCATAGGTAAGTACAGTAGCGTTTCGGTTATCTGGCACTGATGGGGATCGGCTCATGCCGAATAAGTGTGCTTTCTGATTGCTTGACACTCAATGTTAAAAATAGGCCTAGCTAATGCAGCACTATATACCTCACTCTATATACATACCATGGACTCTGTATTAAATGGTAAATACTTTAATTGAAAGTATATTAATCTTGGGGGAGCCAAGGAGCCATGGGCGTAACAATAGACACGTGCAAGGGATGCAGGGGCAGAGGGGCCAGAATCAGAGATGGTCGTAGTCAGCCAACTTCGCTACGCTGCAACTACGCGTAGTTTTACGCAATTACGCTTCGCCAAACTACGGCTTTGAAATCAAATATTCGCTTCGTATGCACTTCGTAGACTACGCGTTAAAATACGCAATTACAAAATAGTGCAAAGCGTAGTGTATGCGGATGCTTATGCCCGTATGCAGAAACTTTTACGCATTAATTTCTCTTTAACTGCTTATACCGGGACCTCTTCTATGCGTACATCCCCTTTCCAATGCGTAAATTTGTAAGCATGCAACCGCACGCGGAAAATTAGACGCGAGTAACGCATTCGTAGTTCACTACACAATACACATGTTAACTACGCATAGTGGGTGTAAGCTACGCGTAGCGGTACTTTGCTACGCGTAAATTCGTAAGCGTAGTTTTGAAACTTCACCTATGAACTGTTAGATTCTGTTCTAAATCACCTTGCTTCGACACCTACTCGATTAATATTTAATGATGCCTTTTCGCATACATACTGGAATGTGGTTATTTAGAAAACATGGCTTCTGTTTATATTTCTTGTGTTGCGTACATGCCCAGGTCAGGGAGACATGTGGCCTTGTCCATAGAACAGCTTCTTGGTATGTTCTAGTTCTGACAGAACTGAAGATTTTCTCTTAAAGGGCAGGTCTGCTCCCCAAGCCTTTTTGACTAACTCAGTCCAAATAACTGAGGCCTACTTAAATTATAACATGAACTATGATGCATAGATGCGAACTACGATGCGTAAAGTCGCACTGGTGTTTCTGCTCATCCCAGCCCAGAATCCACACAGGGGCCCCGTGGGGGGAGAAGTTTATTTTTCCCTGCCTGAGAGACTGACCACTAAGTGCTCTCTGCACAATTCTTCTAATGACTGCCTCTGCTCAGCCACTGATAAGGAATCAATCATACAAATATTTATAGACAGACCCTTTTCAGTGTGCAGCAGGCTTTTGGGGGGAGGACCCAACTTCTCTGCCCCTCCCTAAGTGCTGTCTACTGTAGTGATGCTGGAGGAGTCTGCAGAGCCCGTTCTGCTCCATCAGAGATGGACAGAGTGAGTGCAATAAGCTGAGGCTGTCAGTTTTCTGTATGTGTTTTCTGCACACCATAGGCTTGATTCACAAAAGAGGGCAAACTGTTAGCACGGCCGTTTTCGCGCGATCGCGAATTTTCGCGCGAACCGATAACGTTTTCGCGCGCAAACGCAAATTTTACCGCAAAATCGATATCGTTTTCGCGCGAAAATTCGCGTTTGCGTGCGAAAACGTTATCGTTTAGCGCGGAAATTCGCGATCGCGCGCAATGCGAATTTTCGCGCGAAAACGGCCGTGCTAACAGTTAGCACTCTTTTGTGAATCAAGCCCCATGTGTGTCTGTATGTGTGAAAACATGCATGTTTTATCACAGAAGCTGTTGTAATTGATATAGAAAATGCCTACAGTGCTTCGCTGCTGTCTGTTTTTATCTGCATGGGGAAAACACATTCAAGTGTGCACTAGACAGTTGAATAACATCGGTTCTCAGTTTTCCTGTGCAGAAAGCGAGGGGGGCATCCAACATTGCGCAGTGGGGCCCGGTGATTTCTAGTTACACCCCTGCAAGGAGCCCAGTTTGTAAGCACAGCAGAGCCCACAAAAAGCACAAGAAGTTGGCCTTGGCCACTGTGAGTACTGTCGGTGATTTGTGCTGGACTGGTTGGCTGAGACTGCTGGTTGGTCTAGTTCTGGATAACTGGGACTCTACTATATCTGACTTTTTTTCCCACTTCAGTTTTACTTTAACAGAACTAGTAGAGGAATGAGGATAGATAGCTCATGCATCCCTCAGCAGGGAGTTTGATCATTTTCATCATTTCAGGAACTTTGCAAAAGATAATTTGTTATACCGTAGCTAGCAGGGGGCGGAGCAATAGGGGCTGCAGAGGTTGCGACTGCATAGAGGCCCTTGGGCCAGAGGGGCCCTCCTTCATCCACTGTATTAGCTCTATATTGGTCCTGAGCTGTTAATAATCACTTCTGTAGATGCTTTAAGTAGTAGTAATCCTTAACAAACTGTTCCCCATCCCTTTCTTGCACCTCTGACACTGTGATTGTCCTTGGCAGGTTTTGGTGCGCCATATCAATTGTTATGTGCAGACAGAGTGCTCGGGGGCCCCAGGTAAAACTTGCACTGGGGCCCATAGCTCCTTAGCTACGCCACTGGTAGCTAGAATTGAAGGTTCACTGTCTTCATCTCCTCCCTTAGTGTCTCCACCTCACTACCCTCTAGACCAGTGTTCCTCAACCCTGTCCTCAAGGCCCACCATGCATGTTTTGTGGAAATCCACCACACAGGTAGTTAATAAACTCTGCTGAGACACTTATTACCCCACCTGTGCATATTTGTGTTTTCCTGCAAAACATGTACTGTTGGTGGGCCTTGAGGACAGGGTTGGGGAACTCGGCTCTAGACTGTCAGCTTGTAAAGGTCAGGTCCTCCCCTTAGTGTTTCCTGTTTCTGCTGTACTTTATCAATGAAAATGTACCAGTAATGGTGATGTTTCAAACTCGACATAAAGTGTATGTATTTGTGTTGCTGAATGTCCTGATTGTGTGTGTTAAACTACTCATGTATCTTTGCTCCCCACTATTGTTGATTTTGTACTATGTACAGCGTTACAGAACATGTCGGCACTATACAAATAATAAAAATAATAAATAAGAGTGTGCATCTTACTTTTCATTTTGGCAAATGTGCTTCCTCCATTATTTAAAGTGAGCGTGAAGTGTAAATAAAACAAAAAAACAGATACTCACCAAAGGAGAGGGAAGGCTATGGGTCCTATAGAGCCTTCACATTCCTCCTTCAACCGATTGGCCAGAGACTGATCACTTCCACCGCTGCAGGAGGCTCCGGCAATCTTCGGGAGCCCGAGTGCTCCCGAAAACGGGCCGCTCCGTCTTGCGCATGCTAGAGAATGCATGCTCACACATGCGCAGTATGAAGCGGCCTGTCTTCAGGAGCACTCGGACTCCTGAAGATTGCCATAACCTCCTGCGGTTGTGGAAGTGAGCAGTCTCCAACCCATCGGTCATAGACTTTTAATGTGGGATCCAGTGCTGGAACGTGGGGACCGTAGGAGGAACGAGAAGGCTCTATAGGACCCAGAGCCTTCCCAATTCTTAGGTGAGTTTTTTTGTTTTATTTACACTTCAGACTTCCTTTAAAATTATTGTTTTTTGCTATTAACCTCCTTCAAGGGATGAGAAGGCTTTTTAGTTTTAAAGCATACCCAAAGTGAACATCGGGTCAATAAACAGAAACTTACCTAAGAAGCAGGAGGCCTCTGGATCCTGAAGAGGCTTCCCACGCTGTCTGGCCATTTACAGACCCCCCCCCCCCCCAAAGAAATCCAACAGGCTAATCTTTACTGTGCTCCTCTTCATGCAAGAGCATGAGCGTACTTGGGCAGGTGCAGCGAGGGTGCAGCGCAGCTGCGCTCATGCATGAAGAGGAGCACGGTCGTGATCTTCAGGAGAGTCCCAGGTAACTGAGGTGGTCAGGAGGAGGACATGGGAAGCCTCTGGAGGATTCAGAGGCTTCCCTTTTCTTAGGTAATCTTTTTGGGGGGTTTACTTTAACTAGTTGATTAAAAAGCAATCGATATCTCTGTATCTACCTGATATGGAATGTATGGCATATGGCATAAACGTTACAAAATAGCAACACAATGCATACCTGATGAGTTATTGTTATATAAGGGGGCTCCTCAGAGGAAGGGTAGGACATTGGTCTTGAGCAATGACTTAAAACGTCTTTCATTTCAGAATAGTAAATCTGTTGCTTCCCTAGCTGAGCTTCACGCCCAGGATTGAGCATCACTGCATTGACCATGGATTTGCTAGGCACAGGAGCAGTATCATCTTGTGTATCTTCTGAGTCGTATTTGCCAGACCACTGAGACAATGACCTACATAAGGTCTTCTTAGGTTTGTTAGTACTGACCCTTTGGATTGTTACCTCAGTCTGAGATACAGGATTATCCACCAACCTGTTTCATCACAATCATCTAGGCTTGACGTTGGGCTTGAGTCATAGGCTGGTACCCCGTGCAATATCCCTTAGTTTCCGTCTGATGCGTGGAGTCTTACTTTTTATATGATTTGGCACCCAAAACTCTTTGATTACACCATGATCACCATAGGGTTGCGTGTGACTTTCTATGGAATTAAAACGCACTGCTGTTGTTGAACTTTGATCACAATTTAATCTTGAAGGTATATATTCAGGGGGCAAAATTTGTTTTGTCAGTAACTGTATCATATATTTTTCAGAAATCGACAGGGGCAGGAACATCAGATCGCTAGACCTTTGCCTGCCAGCCATGATCAGTAACAGAGTATCGGCAAGAAATGATATTCCTTTTACTTTCTCGTTCTCCTCCAGCTTGACTTCTTGGATGTTGGGCATGCAAGACGGAGCTATGGGGTAGATTAACACCAGGTTGGGAGTTGTTGGACGCTACTGCAACTCTCTCACAATTAGGGTCAAGGACTAGAATATCTGGGGTAGAGATACCTGGTAGTGATACTTTTCTTGTGGTTGTGGCATTCTTCTCAAATGAAACGATTACAAGGTTGGATAGTTCTAGTTTGCTTTCTCCAGAAATGCTCTTTTGTTTTATGCTAAAACGGGGACTGGGGTCAGACTTGCGATGCCTTGCAAGAATCTGAGAAATGTCTGTAGGGACTAGTGAGGAGATCTTTAAAAAATCCACAGGCTCTGATCTCCCGGAATCCACAGACATCCTTCTGTTGTTTTTTGACAATTCCATATCTAGTATCCGGAGGGATGCTTGCACCGCTGATTCATTCAGATCCTTCTGGGTGGCACAGTTCCCCTTTGTTGCTACTTCTGAAGTTACAACAACTTGGTAGTCCAGGATGGGCTGAATAGCCACGATGGTGGAGTCAATGTTAAATACAGGACAGAAAGAACAAGGACTTAATGTCTTATCCTCATCATTCCATAGGTAAGAATAAAGGGAATCATCCATGGATGCCACAACCCGACTTCCATCCTTAGTCCAGCAGGCACATCGAATCACGTTGCATCCCGTAATGTCTGCTTTGACAAATAGGTTCTTCTTAAGAAACACAGAGTAGAGAACCAAAATATCCCGTTTGGTTAAAACAGCTAAGATATCTTTGTTTGGGTGCCAAATACAGCCTTGAGGAAGAATAGGTAGAGCTTCACCGTACTCACAAGTCTGAGAAACAACCAGTTTGTTCTTTTCCAACGGGTTATAATACAGCTGCCAAATGGTGACATGTTTTTTGTGTTGGACAGCCAGCAAAGCCGGGATGTCCATCGCCTGTCCCCAGTACAGGCCGTGAACATGCTCAAACTGGCCTATCACCACAGAACTGCCAAAATCCGGTTCTTCATTTTGGAGGTGGAAGGAAGTGAGGATGACCTGCTTGCCATCTGTCCAGGCAATTCCGTGCAGGGGGTGGATGGCTTGATGCAGGGTGTTTACACGTTCTTCAATAATTTTGCTTTTCCTTGATCCATTGAACGTTTTTCCAATGCAGACAAGGAGGAAAGTTCTAATCCAGCATTTCCTCAGTGAGAAGATAACTGGCCAACATTAGCATTCTTATTCCCGTTACCAACAATTTTATTAGGCGCTTCTTCGGAGGAGTTTCTTCAGTTCTGACCAGTAAATCTTTGTAGCTGATGGAGTTACTTAGTTTACTTTTATCCTGGAGGCGTTTCCACCACCCCCCACCACCAGCTTCTAGGAAGGTTTAACCAATTAAACTGCAATGACTTTAGGTTAGAAATCTGACTAGGAAGGTTAAGTCTGTCATTCTGTCTGCTAAATATAACTTTTTAATACATTGACCTCTTGGTGACTGAAGCTTTCTTATGTGTAGGATTATACCATAACATCACTTGACTTCTCCTTCTGCAGCGAGACTAAGGAAAGTAACATCAGTTATTATGTAATTCCCTTTAATTCCCTGTAATGCTTCACTGAGTGACCACGGGATGCTAAGATTAGTCTAAGCCATTCATACAAAGATCAGATATCGATAACTAACACGTTGAGGTTGATATCTCAGACAGGTGCATCGAAAACTGCAGGATAAACAGAGCAGAGCATTACATTTCAGCTGCTGAATGAAACATGGAATTAATTCGATATTTGCCCTAGTCTAATTCAATTATTTATATAGTGCAACATCTTCCGCAGCGCTGTACAGAGTATATTGTCTTGTCATTTCCCTCAGAGGGGCGCACAATCTAATCCCTACCATAGTCACATGTCTACATCGTGTAGTGTATGTATCATTTAGCCAGCTTAGGGGGAAATCAACTTACATTATCTGTATGGTTTTGGCGGATGTAGGAGGAAACCGGATTGCCTGGAGGAAACCCACACAGACAGAGGGAGAACCTTCCAAATCCGCACAGATAGTGCCCTCCCTGATTTGAAGCGTGGACCCAGCGCTGCGAGGCTGCTGGTGTTTCTGACAAGATTAGCCTCATGCTTGTTTAACTTTTTAATGACCACTCCACGCCAATTGGTGTGGATGCGGCGGCAGCCCCAGGACCACTCAACGCCAAATGCCGTGAAGTCATGGGAGCGG